>NC_079443.1:5154639-5372904 GCF_903798145.1 Danio aesculapii | reverse complement strand
TGACTTCAACTGTATATCTCTTCTCGCTCTTCCTTGTTAAAGAGCTCTAAACTGATTAAAGTGCGTTGAATGTCCTATGTACAGCACTTTCCAACACTGCAGACAAGCATCTTGCCGACTTAATATTTTAGTTGAATCAAACAAACTTTTCTATATTTTTTAGTTAAAGCCTGATTAACTTATTAAAATAAGTTAAATCAACATAAAAATATGAAACCTTTTGTCATGAAAGTTTGTTCAGTAAAGTAATTGAGGCTGTTTTTAGAAGATTAAGATCTGAGTTGCAATTCCATCACCTTCTTCTGAAGCTGCTTCTTTCTCGATTTTTACTCACTGCTTTACACATTTCACTTTATTTACCTTCAAATACTGTATGTGCACTAAGAAATACACACCCTGTCTGTGTCTGCTGTTCACCATCCAGCTGTACATCACTGCATGCTGTTGTGTTTGTGTGATTTGTATGATTATAATCTGATTAATCTTTGTGTCATGTTGTGTAGCTGTGAAAATCAAGAAACCCATCAAGACAAAGTTCCGCATGCCGGTATTTAATTGGGTGGCGCTGAAACCCAATCAGATCAACGGCACCGTCTTCAACGAGATCGACGATGAAAGAATACTGGAGGTGAGAAAGACAAAGGTTTAAGAACGATTTAGTTCGTGGTCCGCTGTCTTTTATTTTGTGTTTTGCACAATGCATAATTCTTATTATATTGGTATTCTTAATTTACTGTTGAAACCAAAATTATTCATTTTTAATTTTTTCAAATATTTCCGAGGTGATTTTTTTACAACAAATTTCAACATAATAGTTTTTAATAAAATAACTAATTTATTTTGTCTTAGCCATGATGACTGGATAATACTTTACTAGTTATTTGGCAAGATATTGAGCTTAAAGGGACATTTAAAGACTAAAAATAAAACTTTAAAGTTAAAATATGGAACAAAATTAATGCCAAAAGTATTGAAATAAAGTCCTTGTTGAATAGCATAAATTGAAAACAATAATACACTGAATTGAGAAGTGTTGCATTTTAATGACTTGAATTGTCAGGGTTTGTATTTTTATGGCCTGAAATTGACATAGCTGTTTATTAAAGCTGTGAATATTTCAACTGAAAATATTTAAAAAAAAATTTCATATTTAAAAATTCAATAACTCATATTCAATTTCCAAATTTCACTTACAAAATAAAAAAAAAAATACCTTCAATTGGTCCATCTCCTCTTGCTGGTAAAAATGCAGCTGGAGATCTTCAATCTGCAATCTATTGCTTTTCCTGCAGTTCCCGGATGTAATGTCGAATTTAAACAGCTGAATTTGATCCACTGAATTTATATAAGTGAATTTTTGAACTGAAATAAAATGAACTGAAAATTGCCCTTTGAATATTATACATCGTATTTTTAAACAGAACTGAATATTTTGGAGGTGAAATCTGGAAATTGAATATGAATTATCGAATTTTGAAAAATGAAAACGTGTTTGAAGTATTTTCAGTTGAAATATTCACAGCTTTAATAAACAGCCATGTCAATTTCAGGTCGTATAAATACAAACCCTGACAATTCAAGTCATTAAAATGCAAGCACTTGTCAATTCAGTGTATTATTTTTTTCAGTTTGTGCTATTCGACAAGGTTTTTATTTCAATACTTTTGGCATTGATTTTGTTCCATATTAAAACTTCAATTTTTCCAGCCAAATTAAGGCTTTATAGGAGGAAAAAATATATAGGAAACATTGGGAAATATAAATAATGTTTCTTAAAGGGGTGGCGCAGTGGGTAGCGCTGTCGCCTCACAGCAATGAGGTTGCTGGTTCGAGTCTCAGCTGGGTCAGTTGCCATTTCTGTGTGGAGTTTGCATGTTCTCCCCGTGTTGGCGAGGGTTTCCTCTGGGTGCTCCAGTTTTCCCCATAAGTCAAAAGACATGCGCTGTAGGTGAATTGAATAAGCTAAATTGTCCGTAGTGTATGTGTGTGAATGAGAGTGTATGGGTGTTTCCTAGTGATGGGTTGCGGGTGGAAGGGCATCCGCTGCGTAAAACATGTGCTGGATAAGTTGGCGGTTCATTCTGCTGTGGTGACCCCAAATTAATAAAGGGACTAAGCAGAAAAGAAAATGAATGATTGAATGAATGTTTCTTAAACGAAAATAAAAACTAGCTTAGATGACATGACCCTAGACTGGAGTATTGTCTGCTGAAGATTCAGCTTTGCCTTAACAGAAATATAATACTCTAAACCTAACCCATAATGCTTTTGATAAAGAAGCATTCAACTTAAGAGCCCTTTAGATCATGCGCCGGACCGTCTCTCCATGTTTCGCTGGTTAAGTCTTTAAATAAATAATTATTTAGGCCTATTTAATTATTCATTTATTATTTATGTACAGTCGTTGAGACATAAAATGAGAAAGTAAAATATAATCAACAACGAAAATGTAAATGAAAAAGCTTATTTATTGACTGTTTTAGTCCTATTACTTTAAAATAACAAACACTTTACATATCTCTTGATTTAGGCTAACACTTTATTTATTTATTTATTTATTTATTTATTTATTTGTTTGTTTATTTATTTATTCATTCATTTATTTATTTATTTATTTATTTATTTATTTATTTGTTTGTTTGTTTGTTTATTTATTTATTTATTCATTCATTCATTTATTTAATTATTTATTTATTTTTTATTTATTTATTTATTTGTTAGTTTATTTATTTATTCATTCATTCATTCATTCATTTATTTATTTATTTATTTATTTATTTATTTATTTATGTTATTTACGTCCCATTCCCTTTGTGCCTCCTGGCGGTATAGTCACAAACTGCGGTTATACCTAAAACACATTCTTAATCCTTTAGTGAAGTGGCAGTGCCACTCGCGGCGGTAATGCTCCTTTTGAAGTGTCACCCACTGTAACACCAAAACAAGGGCAGCTTAAACTAAAAAGTGACCAAATGTTTTACAATATTCCTATTTCACTGTTTGTTTCGTTAAATAAATTCAAATAAATGCCCTGGTGAAAATAAAAGACTTTAATACTGACTTGTTGGCTTATTACACCATGTTTTACTGCTTTACATTGGTTTATAAACTGTGCCTATCAATATAAATTCATGATTTTTTTTCTGTTCAGGATCTGAATGTGGATGAGTTTGAAGAGATGTTCAAGACGAAAGCGCAGGGTCCAGCCATAGACATCACCTCCAGCAAACAGAAGACCTCTCAGAAAGGACCGCATAAAATCTCGCTGCTGGACGCCAACAGATCGAAAAACCTGGCTATCACCCTCAGGAAAGTGGGCAAGACATCAGAGGAAATCTGCAGAGGCATTCAATTGTAATTCACAGCCGAGACACTATAGATATCACACAGTCACCAATACCTCTTTAAAGAAAGGTTCATTTTACAAGTTTCTCATGCATTTTCAATCCATTTAGACGATCTTTAGGTCTGACAGAAGCTCTTTTAGCTTAGCTTAGCATAAATTATTGAATTGGATTAGACCGTTAGCATATCACTCAAAATTTTCAAAAACAAGGAGATAATTTTCTTATTTAAAGCTTGACTCTTTTGTAGTTACATTTTCTACTACAAGTTGAGTTTTACCATACGTTTTCAATCCATTCAGACGATTTTTTAGTCTGACGGAAGCCCTTTTATCTTAGCTTAGCATAAATTATTGAATCGGATTAGACCATTAGCATCTCGCTCAAACATGTAAAAGAAGGAGTTTTGTCTCAGTACATGATGGAACCACAAAATAGTTTCAATTGAAACTCTTTTAAAAAATGTTTGAGCAAGATGGTCTAATCCGATTCAATGATTTATGCTAAGCTAAGCTAAAAGTGCTCCTGTCAGAGTGGGTGATCATCTGAATGGATTCAAAAGAGGTTAATCGCAAATGTCTATCTTTAGAGGAATTGGAAAATATTTTTAACAGCAGGTGGCGCTCTAGGTTAGTTTTTAACAGCAGATGGCGCTCTAGGTTAGTTTTTAACAGCAAATGATGCTCAAGGCTAGTTTTTGTAACAGCAGACAGCGCTCTATAGGCTATTTTTTGAACAGCAGATGGTGCTCTAAGCTAGTTTTTAACAGTAGATGGCACACTAGGCTAGTTTTTTAACACTAGATGGCACTCTAGGCTAGTTTTTAACAGCAGACAGCACTCTAGGTTAATTTTTTAACAGCCGATTTACAAAGAAAAGTGGAGTGTTCCTTTAATAAATAATTTTTTAGAGCTAATCATGAACTTGTATGTTGTACTTCAAACTGAACTGACAATCGAATGTGATTATATTAATGCTGTGACGTGTGTGTGTGTGTGTGTGTTTAAGGTTTGATTTGAGGACGTTGCCGGTGGATTTCGTGGAGTGTTTGATGAGGTTCATTCCAACGGAAGCAGAGCTGAAAGTTTTGCGGCAGTACGAGAAGGAGCGCAAGCCTCTGGAAAACCTGACAGACGAGGATCGCTTCATGATCCAGTTCAGCAAGATAGAGCGCCTCATGCAGAAGATGACCATCATGGCATTCGTGGGGAACTTCACAGAGAGCATTCAGATGCTCACACCGGTAAAATACAAAAAAAATGCTGTTTTACCTAGAGCTGTGGTGAAAAATCAATTGAGAAATCAATTCTACATCTTTTGTGAATCTTTTGCTAGTTTTTAACTGCAGATGGGGCTCTTGGCTAGTTTTTAACAGCAGATGGCACACTAGGCTAGTTTTTTACTGCAGATGGCACTCTAGGCTAGTTTTTAACAGCAGATGGTACTCTAGGTTAGTTTTTAACAGCAGATGATGCTGAAGGCTAGTTTTTGTAACAGCAGACAGCGCTCTGTAGGCTAGTTTTTAACAGCAGATGGCACTCTAGGCTAGTTTTTAACTGCAGATGGCACTCTAGGCTAGTTTTTAACAGCAGATGGTACTCTAGGTTAGTTTTTAACAGCAGATGATGCTGAAGGCTAGTTTTTGTAACAGCAGACAGCACTCTGTAGGCTAGTTTTTAACAGCAGATGGCACTCTAGGCTAGTTTTTAACAGCAGATGGAACTCTAGGTTAGTTTTTAACAGCAGATGATGCTGAAGGCTAGTTTTTGTAACAGCAGACAGCACTCTGTAGGCTAGTTTTTAACAGCAGATGGCGCACTAGGCCAGTTTTAACTGCAGATGGCGCTCTAGGCTAGTTTTTAACAGCAGATGGCCCTCTAGGTTAGTTTTTAACAGCAGATGGCCCTCTAGGCTAGTTTTTAACAGCATATGGCCCTCTAGGTAGTTTTTAACTGCAGATGGCCCTCTAGGCTAGGCTTTAACAGCAGATGGCCCTCTAGGCTAGTTTTTAACAGCAGATGGTGCTCTAGGCTAGTTTTTAACAGCAGATGGCCCTCTAGGCTAGTTTTTAACAGCAGATGGCGCACTAGGCTAGTTTTTAACTACAGATGGCACTCTAGGCTAGTTTTTAACAGCAGATGGCGCACTAGGCCAGTTTTAACTGCAGATGGCGCTCTAGGCTAGTTTTTAACAGCAGATGGCGCTCTAGGTTAGTTTTTAACAGCAAATGATGCTCAAGGCTAGTTTTTGTAACAGCAGACAGCACTCTGTAGGCTAGTTTTTAACAGCAGATGGTGCTCTAAGCTAGTTTTTAACAGTAGATGGCACACTAGGCTCGTTTTTTAATGCCAGATGGCACTCTAGGCTAGTTTTTAACAGCAGACAGCGTTCTAGGTTAACTTTTAACAGCAGAAGATGCTCTAGGCTAGTTTTTAACAGCAGACAGCGCGCTAGGCTAGTTTAGAACAGCAGGTGGCACTTAATGCTAGTTTTTACAGCAGATGGCACTTATTGTTAGTTTTTACAGGAGATGGTGCTCAAAGCTAGTTTTTAACAGCAGGTGGCGATCTAGGTTATTTTTTAACAGTAGACGATAGTCTAGGCTAGTTTTTTTAACACTAGATGGCACACTAGGCTAGATTTTAAAAGCAGAAGATGCTCTAGGCTAACAGCAGATGGCGCAGCAAAAAACTAGCCTAGAGCAGCATCTGCTGTTAAAAACGAAACCCAGAATTGATTCAAGAGAGAATAGCGATGCATTTTGTCTCTGTATCGATGATTTCCCAAAAGATGTATTGCCACAGCTCTACTTTTGCAACACTAAAATCTATTAAAATTGATTTTTCAACTTTTCAAATCACTCAAATAACTGTGTTCTCTAAATTCTCTTTACCTTTTGTTATTTCTTGAATTCTTAAAACAATGACTTATTTCCCTAAATAGTTAACCGCATTTTTTTCTGTTTATACTGTTTTATTATAGAATTATTTTAAGGCACTGACAACTTTTGTAACAAAAAACATTTTATATTTTGTAGTTATAACCCGTAAATAAAAATATGTAAAATTAAAATTCTATTTATTTGAATAATTTTAAGATATTTAGCCTAATTTAAGATCTCACTCTATGATATCTTAAATTAAATTAAGTCAAATTATATCATCAATCAATACTACTTCTGTTTTGTTTTTGTTTGTTTTTTTTTGGTCTGTATGATATCTTTTTTGATGTTTCATAGTTTTTGCTAACATTTTACAGTAAGGACCCATTAGTTAATGTGAATTAATGCATTAATATAACTAATACATTCAGTTCATAAAAGTGCAGGTAATATAATACAGCTCTTCATTGGCAGCTCCTATTATTTCAGATCCATTAGATATTTAGATTTTCATAGGGTATTAATAATACATATAAACTATATATATATATATATATATATATATATATATATATATATATATATATATATATATATATATATATATATATATGAACAGTAGTGTAAGATATATTGTAAATTTATAACAATTACATTTATTGTAACACATTAAATTACATTTCTTACATTTATTTTATTATATAAATTATATAATAAATAATTATATATAATTATATAATTATATAATATCATAAATAAATTCAACAACAGTTTTAATTTTAGAAATGGTCTATGTGATATCTTTTTTGACGTTTCAACATTTTGGGTAACCTTCTTTTGATAATAATAATTATATTGATATTGATATATATTCATAATTAATTAATTAATAATAATTTCTTTTTGTCTCCTGTTTTTTTTTTCTTATCTCAACAGCAACTTCATGCCGTCATTGCAGCCTCTGTCTCTATCAAGTCCTCACAAAAACTCAAGAAGATTCTGGAAGTAAGAGTTATCCTGTCCTGATTCACTTTTTTCTCTTGACAATGTATGTCTTTATCAAGCTGTGTTTCTCTCACAGATCATCTTAGCTCTGGGGAACTACATGAACAGCAGTAAAAGAGGAGCAGTGTATGGTTTCAAGCTGCAGAGCTTAGACCTGGTATTATTTCCATCCCCACTTTTCTTTTAACTCGCACAGACATTGGCTAGTTTAAGTCGAATGACTGATTTGGGCACTTTAATAAGTAAAAATGTATTTAATTTAATTGATTAATTTTATAATTAAGTTCAGTATCAAAATGTTCTGATGGTTTGTGTGTGTGTGTGTGCTTTCTTTCAGTTATTAGATACTAAATCAACAGACCGCAAGATCACTCTTCTGCACTATATAGCAAATGTAGTGAAGGACAAATACCAGCAGGTGTCGCTCTTCTATAATGAGCTAAACTATGTGGAAAAAGCTGCAGCCGGTAAGAAACGTCACATGTAAATTTGACGGAATTACAATAAAAAGACAGCTGTGTTTGATTGCATGTCAAAGTTTGATCTAAAAGATGTCTGTGTCCCTCAGTCTCTCTGGAGAATGTTTTATTGGATGTGAAGGAGCTTCAGCGAGGGATGGATCTGACCAGGAAAGAGTACAGCATGCATGGCCACAACACTCTGCTCAAAGACTTCATACAGCAAAACGAGAACAAACTCAAGAAACTGCAGGACGATGCCAAGATCGCTCAGGTACCACTGATGCACTGCAAAACAAACGCTTTTCTTACTTGCAGTTTTTGTCTCGTTTCTAGTCGAAATATATAAAAATTCTTAAATCAATGAGATTAATGATAATATTGTTGATTTTCAGAAGTAATAATTCAAAATGAAGTTAGTTAACACTTAAACCAAGCTAAATAATCTGCCCGTGGTGCAAGAAACATAGTCATAGTTCAAAATGAAGACTATTTTACTTACTCCTTTGGCAGATTATTTAGCTTGTTTTAAAGAAAAACGCACTTAGTTTTGACTTATTTCTGAAAACAATATTCTTGTTTAACCCTTGTGTGCTGTTGGGGATGTTTTCATCCACTCTGGGGTGGTTTTGAGTCTTAATTTGGCCACAACTTTCCCTGTGTTTAAGCTAGCAGAATGATTTTTGGTGATAAATCCAACACAGTCTCACGGCTAATCGTAACTTTTTGATTTGGTGGCTAATTCAGACAAATTCGTACGATCTAATTCGTACAATTTAGTACGATTTGCTCATCCACCAATGACGGTTGGGTTTAGGGGTGGGGTTAGGTGCCACGCCTCCTTTTTAAAATCGTACAATTTCATACGACTGAACTCGTACGAATTCGTACGAATTAGCCACTAAACTGACAATACGTAAAATACTTACGTTTTCTCGTGAGATCAGGCTGGATAAATCTTATTTTGAGGGTGACGCAGTGGCGCAGTAGGTAGTGCTGTCGCCTTACAGCAAGAAGGTCGCTGGTTTGAGCCTCGGCTGGGTCGGTTGGCGTTTCTGTGTGGAGTTTGCATGTTCTCCCTGCGTTCGCGTGGGTTTCCTCCAGGTGCTCCGGTTTCCCCCACAGTCCAAAGACATGCGGTACAGGTGAATTGTGTTGGCTAAATTGTCTGTAGTGTATGAGTGTGAGTGAGTGTGTATGGATGTTTCCCAGGGATGGCTTGCGGCCGGAAGGGCATCTACTGCGTAAAACATATGCTGCTAAGTTGGCGGTTCCTTTAGCTGTGGCGACCCCGGATTAATAACGGGACTAAGCCGAAAATAAGATGAATGAATGAATCTTACTTTGACACATATCTAGAGAAAATGCTTTGAATTTTAGAAAGAACTCAACGATACACTCTGGGTAAATGTACTACCCTTTTGTTATAGTCGGGATGAAAACATCCACTGAATTAAACTGCTGTAAAAATGCAGCAGATAAATATTTTTTGCATAAATCTGTTAATCAACCTCAGTCCTGATCAAAACTACTAAATTGCTTAAAATTACAGGATTTTAACTCTTTAATTGTCAAATTCATAAATACTGTCACTAATATGATGAAAAAAACACGCAAAATTACATATTTTCAATATAAACGTAGTTTTTTTTTAAACTTTTATCAACATTGTCTTTGATGCATTGTTAGTTTTTTGTGCATCATAAGATTGCCCATTGACTTCCATTATAACCATATTTTTTATTACAATGACACCATATAATCATACATGTTTGATTGTTGGTGGTTTTCCATGTTGAAAGTGGTCAAATTTGTAATTTATACTGTTGATCAACACTTGGCACCAATTACTCTTTAGAGAGGCCTGTGCAAAAAAAAGCTTAGTTTCTGGATTTTATATAAATACCTTCTACTTCACTGTGGAAGTGTGCTCGTTTTTGTGATTATTATAGAACTTCTGATTTAGTTGCCTATGAGAGAAATGACTAGGGATAATAAACAGCATAAAATGGTCAAACTACTTAAACAAGTGTCTGCATGACTATACAGACAAAGCAGAATAATATAATAAGAAAATATCAGTTTGCAAAATCAAGCAGCAAAAACGAGCTGTTCTTAATGTCTAAAAATGAATGGAAGTGAATGAGACCGGAAGTCTCGAAATGATTCAAATGGCTGCGCCCGCTCGTACGCAAAGAATAAGCTGAATAACAGCTAATTAACGTGTGTGTATGTGTGTCTGTGAGACCTTTGCACACTTACCTTGACTAAAATTAAACTTAACGTGAGAAAATCAAAATATGCACGTCAGCTCTCAGAACTACATGGAGTAAACAAAAACAAAGACTGTGTATTTATGCACCGGCAAGTATGAATGGCCTGTTTGTGAAATGCTTGTGTTTTATTGATGCTAAGGCCAAAAACTAACACTGCTTCAAAGCCAATGTTATTAGTTGTTACGCCCCGTGTGGCTCGCAGGATGAAGTGAAGTTTATTTATAAACTAATTTCGAGAGGATCACGTGCTTATGATTTATCACAGCCGGTCTCGTATTAAGCTAATCAGTATCATCCAATCATATGAGCCATAAGCTACTATAAATAACCACAGTTTTCAGTCCACTTTATCTTCGTTTGGATGAAACCCCTCTTCCTCCTCATTCTCCTCCTTTACCATAGATCGGGTGGCACAGAGGCCCAGTGGTTAGCACTGTTAGCCCCACAGCAAGAACACTGCCAGCCCTGGTCCTGCCAGGTCGGTAGGTGTTTCTGTGAGGAGTTTGTATGTTCTCCCCGTGTCGGCATGGGTTTTCCCCGGGTTCTCCGGTTTCCTCCCACCATCCAAAGATATACATCATGCATAACAATCAAGCATTTGTCTAGCCCCCTTTTTTTCCTCACGTGTTCCCTTAGCTACTACAGACGGGGAGTTCTGAGATCCACCGAGCTCAAGCTCCCCTCTCGCTCTGCGAACGGGAGGAAGCCCCGGGCTCGAGGATCCCTTGAGTTCGGGGCTCTCTCCCGGGACAGCATGCCAAACAAGCTTTTGATGGATCATCAGCTAAGTGTAAACTCTTCACTTAACATAATTGACTTAACATAATTATGACAACCCAATATTTTAAGAATTCCCCTGAGACGTTAGCTGCTATGAATCGACACAGACAACAATGTAGCAAAAAAAAAGTGGTTCGTTTTATTACAATAAATATAAAGGAAAATATTTAAATCACCCAAAATATATTTACCAATGTGTACAATAAATGCCAAATGAAGTAAACAAACAAACCTGATAGAGGGAAGGAAAATAAGCGGTGCCAAATCAAAGAAAATAACAAATTAAACACCCGCTAACTAATCCCTCCCCCCATCTCTAAATAACTAAAGAGAAATATGTAAATGGGGAAAAAAATAAACATCTTCGGCGTCACAAGCCCCTTACTCAACTGCACTCACTGGAACAAACATACATAGAATAGCACCCGCTTCTAACCTAGTGGATTAACAGAGAATCAACTACGTGTGTGTAAAAATGTAAGTCACGTGATATACTTCATTGTCACTTCCCTTTTAGTACATTTAAGCAAGTTTGAGATGGGACGGTCTGAACAGATGTACAACTCACAAAAACTCTTTAAAACGAACCAAGGCAAGGCAAGTTTATTTATATAGCACATTTCATACACAGTGGCAATTCAAGGTGCTTTACATAAACAGGAATAAAAGAAACAAGTGTAAGAAAAATAAAAACAAATAATAAAAATGGTAAAAAATAAAATAAATAAGCATAAAAACAGATCAAATGTGTTATAAAAGAATGAAAAAGAAGAGAAAAACATAATAGTGTGATCTGACGGACGTAGCACAGTGCTCATTCAGTAAAGGCACAGCTAAACAGATGTGTTTTCAGTCTTGATTTGAATGTGCCTAATGTTGGAGCACACCTGATAGAACCAGAGAACAAGATGTCACACAACCAAACAAACACAGCAGCAACAAGGATCCCCCTCTAATCTGGGTTGAGTCATCACTGGAGGAGTGCTTAAATAACCCCCATCCCCTTCTGATTGGTCCACTCGGGAGAACTCTGCCAACCAATCGGAACACCTAGATTTCAGAAGAACAGCAGACAGCAAATAAAAACAGAAAGGGGAGGAAAGAACAACAGAGCAACACCCCCAGGCATGTAACATTAGTAATGTTTCACATGTCCAAGGTTTTAAAAAATCCACGACTAATTTTTTATATTGAAAATACGTCATTCTGTGTGTTTTTCACCAAATCAGTGACCTCATTTATGAACTTGCCAATTAAAGAGTGAAAATCCTGTAATTAAATAAAATATTTAGTAGTTTTGATCAGGACTGAGGTTGATTAACAGATTTATGCAAACAAAAAATTCAGATGCATTTTTACCTCAGTTCATTTTAGCAGATGTTTTCATCCCGAACATAACTAAGGGGCTGTAAATTTGAACAGTGCACAAGAGTTAATATTTGATGTATTTTAAAAACAGAGCTTTTAGAACATTATTTTATCTCAGAGTACAAGTAGAGAAATCCTTTAACGGTGTGTTTTTGACCTTTTTTTACAGCTCAAAGAACCCATAATACATTTGTAGTTATTAAAGAAACATACTAAGTACAAGTACTTGTGTATCTGAAGCACAATGCTAGTGTCAGTTATTATATGTTGATTCGGTGGACATGCAACCTAACGGCTCATTCACATAGAATGCATCCTTGCTTCCTAAAACGCAAGACGCAGTGCTCAGGAATGGGTTTTAAAAATAACAATAAAGGACACATCGAAAAAATATCTTATGAGAACTTGAAGATACATCTTATAACTCATATCTAGCCACAATGAGCACCTCCTCCACTGTGATATAACGGTTAATAAAAGAGTTGTAATACCAACTATAAACAAAAGCTCGAAACTGTTGCCCTGCCTATAAGCTCTTCTGATTGGTACACTGCTTTGGAACTGACAGTGATGAGCTGCACTGTGTGTGAAAGTTGAAGATCGTTGACGCAGCGTCTAAAAACAACATGGCGCTCACTGAAACATCATTTCAAAAGACGCAAGATGAGAGCGTAACAGTCAAACTAATCCATCAAGCGTGTGTTTAAATTAAGCAGCACATTGGAAAGGGAAGGCCCGCTAAGGTTCAATCACCAGACACATTCTTCTGCTTCTGTTGGTGTCGTCAAGTCAAAGAAGGTGTGGTCAAGTGAAAAAAAACCCTCTACAATATTTTGAATTTGGGCTGCAATACCGAGTTCAACCACTAGGTTCTATGCTACATACTGCACCCTTAAATTGAGATGTTCAATAAGCTTAGTTCAATCGAGCATATTTACTTCATTTGATGAGTTGTATTTAAGTGTTTGTATGTGAAATGCCAAAATACGTTTGTTTATCATATAAAATAATTGTAACTGCATATGGTTTCACAACGCAATTACATGGTAATTCGTAACTTTTGCTTTAGTGACTAATTATGAGTTTGTACGATCTCATTCGCTCATTTTAGTAATATCTGCTCATCCGCCAATGACAGTTGGCTTCAGGGGTGGGGTTTAGGGGCTGTTATTATTATTATTATTATTATTATTAAAAATCCTGATTATATATATGAATGAAATCGTATAAATTTGTTTGTCAATATGTAAAATAGTGACATTTCCTCGTGAGATCACACTGGAAATAATGAAATGGTATACATGAACTATTTTTATTGAGATTGTATTTTTTTTTAAACAGCGTTTTAAAAGACTCTCTAATTGTATTTCATGTCGTTCTGAATAACTTTTCTTCTCTGGTGTTTTTCTCCGTTAATTTCTCAACCCTTCAGGATGCCTTTGATGAGGTGGTGAAATTCTTTGGGGAAAATGCGAAAACGACGCCACCATCGGTGTTTTTCCCAGTGTTTGTGCGCTTTGTGAAGGCCTACAGGGTAATAAGTCCAGTTACACATCATCTTTCTGTTCAATCACACTGCTTCTTCTTTCAGTTGTTTAAACCATCGCTGCATTGATCACTCGTGTTGCTGAACTACTCAATGCCGACAACACTGATGGGTCTTTCTCTCTATCAGCAAGCGGAGGAGGATAATGAACAGAAGAAAAGACACGAGCAGATGATGATGGAAAAGCTGATTGAGCAGGAGGCAATGATGGAGCAAGAGGATCAGAAGGTACTAATCAATAATGATAAAATAACGATAGATATAGTTCAGTAGTGTGTTTATTTGTGTGTGTGTGTCATTGATGGGCCTATACGGAATCTGTGCGCACAGAAATCTGTAGATTTCCACAAATATTCAGCCCATCGTTGAGTCGATTTATTTAGTTGTGTGTAAATTTATATGAATTCATTTCAGTGATATCACTGACTAATATGAAAACAATCTTATGATTTACTTACAATAGAGTTAGTAAAGTAATCGGTAACAGTTTAGAATAACTATCCATTATTACTAGTTAATAGATCATTAATAAACTGTTAGTTAATGAGTTATAAATGACTTGTTAAATAAAAGTTAATAGTTTGTTCATTATTTATAACTGTGCCTTATAGATAGCCAATAGATAACTTACAAGCTGTTAGTTAGCAAGTTAGAAATGACTTGTTAACTGTGTTTTAATGATTACAATGAACAGAAAAGTTCCAGCTTTTGATTAACATTTATTTAGTAATTAGTTTGTTTATTGGATTTATAATACTCACTTTCTTTCTGTGAATTTCTTCTTATCAGGGGTCGTCAAATCAGAATGAACCTCCAATAACTGTAGCACTTTTATTTTTGGATTTATATTATTTCAAATAAAATATTTTCTAATTAAGACCGCATTTAATTTGATCTTTTATCTATTATTTTTAAATTTATCTTTCACATTTACCTCCCTTGTGCTAAGTTTGTTCCAACGCTATAGGTAAGCAAGCAACGACTAGGGCCAGACAGAATCTGCGGACATTTATTAGCTATTTCTGCGCAGAATATTGTGAAAAATCTGCAGGATTTATGCTGAATGCTTTTGGGAGTATCGTAACTAAAAACGTAATATGTTAAATAAAAAATAATACATTCTTAACTTTTCTTTAATGTTTACAATGCAGATCATATTAGATCCTTTTATTTGGTAAACAAAGCAAGTCTCTTATATAATAAATCTACCATACATCTACAAAAAGACAGAAATGATTACTTGGTAACACTTTAGAATAACTATCTGTTATAACTAGTTAATAGATCATTAATAAACTGTTAGTTAATGAGTTATAAATGACTTGTTAAATAAAAGTTTATAATTTGTTCATTATTTATAACTGTGCCTTATAGATAGCCAATAGATCACTTACAGGCTGTTAGTTATCTATGGAGAGAGATTAGACTCAATAATAATTCACGCAAAAGACACGATGTACACATGCGTAGCCAAATACACGTACGTAAAATATTTATTTATACTTACAAAAACAATTCACATGCACAAAATAAAAATACATTTTCATAAAATACGTTTCACAAATGCAAAACACCATTTGCAAATATATAAGAGTGTACAAAAAGTTTTGAATGTTTAAAATTCACGAGTTCATCCTGAATGAGAATGTGCAAATCCTCTCTCACGTAAGACTCACCCTGAATACGAGTGTGTGCATTTTTGAGACTTTCCTGCCAGAAACAGGCAACTCGTACCTCTCAGCCAATCAGATGAGAGCTGTACTCGATGTCAACCACTCTGCGCTCCTTTTGCGCAGTCTGTTCCTCTAACCAACATGGCGGATACTCCTGTAAGTCAATACTGTTTCCTACTAGTTTGTGTATACGCTTTTTATAGTAGAATCTGAGTGTATTTCCAGTAACTCAATAGAAAAGTGCTTGTGTTAAGTCTATGCTAATTTAAGTGTATAGTAATAAATGTGCAAAGCATCTTGTATTAGCCGCCATGTTGTAATTTGAACAAACCTTGTTGTTTAAATTATGTTATGTCAGGGAGTTGTGATTGGTTGAACAGTAAGCTCACATCTTATTGGCTACAGGGCACAAGTGACTCACGTGGGAGGTGTGTGCTGACAGGAAAGTCTCAAAAATGCACACACTGGTATTCAGGGTGAGTCGTACGTGAGAGAGGATTTGCACATTCTCATTCAAGATGAACTCGTGAATTTTAAACATTCAAAACTTTTTGTACACTCTTATATATTTGCAAATGGTGTTTTGCATTTGTGAAACGTATTTTATGAAAATGTATTTTTATTTTGTGCATGTGAATTGTTTTTGTAAGTATAAATAAATATTTTACGTACGTAAATTTGGCTACGCATGTGTACATCGTGTCTTTTGCGTGAATTATTATTGAGTCTAATCTCTCTCCATAGTTATCAAGTTATAAACAATCATGAACAAGACGTTAGTAAATTACTTATTAAAGACTCATTAAGAATCAGTTAATAGTTTATATATGTTATTGGGATGTTATTCTAAAGTTGCTACTATTCTTCATTTATTAACTGTTAGTAAATCAGGAATAGTTGCAACTAGAATAACGTCCCAATAACATACTTAAGCTAATAACTAACACTTAACTAATATAATAACTCACACTTTACAGATCAGTTGTTCATAGTTTATTTACCATCTAATAACACCAGTGAAACTTTGAAGAACTTTTCTAATAAAAGATTTTTGATTTATTTTGTTTTCATGTTTAGCACAAAAGTGCCCAAACCTGTATTCTCTTGTATACTGCTGTTCTGCCATGCGATGGCTCGGTATGTGTGTTTCTATACGTTAAACACAATGTTCAACATTTCATCTGTGGAGTTTCTTTGATAAAATACAGCACACAGAGAAGCCTATGAGTGGAACAAGGTAAAGGTACAAAAGTTTTATATTTTAAATATCACATCGAATTTCTGTAGCTTGAACTTGTTCCATCCATTTGCTGTTCTACAAAGTTTCACTGGTATTAGTAGATGATTATCAAACTATGAACAACTGATCTGTAAAGTGTGAGTTAATATATTAGTTAAATGTTAGTTATTAGCTTATGTATGTTATTGGGACGTTATTCTAAAGTTGCAACTATTCCTGATTTACTAACAGTTAATAAATAAAGAATAGTAGCAACTTTAGAATAACATCCCAATAGCATATATAAACTATTAACTGATTCTTAACAAGTCTTTAATAAGTTAAAGTCTTTAATATGTTAATTATTAATAACTTAACAAGTCTTTAATAAGTTAATTAGTTTAAGTATGTTATTGGGACGTTATTCTAAAGTTGCAACTATTCTGGATTTACTAACAGTTAATAAATGAAGAATAGTAGCAACTTTAGAATAGCATCCCAATAACATATATAAACTATTAACTGATACTTAACAAGTCTTTAATAAGTAATTTACTAACATCTTGTTCATGATCTATTAGTAATTTGTTAGGTATAGTTATAAATGATTAAAATACAGTTAACAAGTCATTTATAACTTGCTAACTAACAGCTTGTAAGTGATCTATTGGCTATCTATAAGGCACAGTTATAAATAATGAACAAACTATTAACTTTTATTTAACAAGTCATTTATAACTCATTAACTAACAGTTTATTAATGATGTATTAACTAGTTATAACGGATAGTTATTCTAAAGTGTTACCAAGTAATCATTTCTGTCTTTTTGTAGATATATGGTAGATTTATTATATAAGAGACTTGCTTTGTTTACCAAATAAAAGGATCTAATATGATCTGCATTGTAAACATTAAAGAAAAGTTAAGAATGTATTATTTTTTATTTAACATATTACGTTTTTAGTTACGATACTCCCAAAAGCATTCAGCATAAATCCTGCTGATTTTTCACAATATTCTGCGCGGAAATAGCTAATAAATGTCCACAGATTCTGTCTGGCCCTAGTCGTGGGCTTGCTTAACTATAGCGTTGGAACAAAATTAGCACAAGGGAGCTAAATGTGAAAGCTAAAATTAAAAAATAATAGATAAAAGATCAAATTAAATGCGGTCTTAATTTAAAATTATTTTATTTGAAATAATATAAATGCATGATTATGATTAAAACAATACTCTGATTAAGATTCTACCACGTAAACAGAGATTTTTGATTACCTTAATGCGACTAAAGTCATAACTGAACTTAACAGAAATGGACATGTGGAGTATGCAGATATTAGTGGAATTACTGAAGTAAACACTGCAATCAAACTATTACCGTCATGTAGGACTTTTCGCCATATTTTCCGACAAGATCCAAGACATAGGCGGCTGTCAGTAAAGGACCACACACAAAACACACACACACACACCGCGAAATAAGGAAGTTTTTTTTCCCTTTACGTTTGGTGAGCATTATTACATTCTATAACACTCTCACCAGTCCTTGCTCCTTATTTGCGTCTAATTTGCGTTTGTCACGACAGCATGAGTTAAATTGAAACCGCCGAACTGCAGTTAAAGTCAGGCATCCTGCTGATTTGATCCTGAAGGGCACTTTTTAGTCAGACGGCTCACCGGTCAGGTATACATCCGCGCTAAAATATCAAGGTGAAAGTCATCATAGCTTGCGTAGAATAGACCCAGCTCCCACCCAACTTTGAGAATAGATTAACGGCGATATTTTTTTTATCGCACGATAAGAGTCTCGCGTTAACCTGCCGATAACGGCGTAGCACTAGATTTAATACATTATACAATATGTATCTAGGTATACATACACATAGCAATTGAACTCATTGTTTATCTGGATAAAGGAGTGTGTGGAAGGGAAAAGAGTGTGTGGAGTGTTTTGTATATTGACATAGCATCGATTGCGGTTGTGTGAGCCGTCATTGTGTATGTGTGTGTGTGTTCAGTCTCCCTCTCATAAGAATAAGCGTCAGCAGCAGGAGTTGATTGCAGAGCTGAGGAAAAAGCAGGTGAAGGACAGCAGACACGTTTATGAGGGTAAAGACGGAGCCATTGAGGACATCATCACAGGTACACACAACCCAGCGTTCTGTTGTCGGGGCTGCTTGCAGAACATTTCTAATAAAGTGTTGGTTTGAGCCGCTAACCAGCTCTCAGTGACTGGTGGGAAGCTTTACTGATCAATAACAATTAACTGACCGATGTCATTACAGGCTGATCGTGTGTGTGTGTGCTGTTACTGCTTACAGCTCTGAGCTGGAGTACTTCTACTAAACATGTTTACTGTAGGATTAAAGGGGTCATATTATGTCTTACATTTTGCCTTTGTTTAAAATTTAAGTCAGATTTATTTGTATACTTTGTACACCTTTTTACAGACCGCTTAAAAAAAAAAGATGTGGGATACATGCATAGACTGTAAAATATATGGACGGAGTATCCGTGACGTCACCCATAGGTTTCTGAACACTGCAAAAGAAGCTACAAGTAGGCGCGGCCAACCGTCGCCATTTTGTTCGCGCGTCATCGCACCCACGGCGGGATACCAAACAAGGGCAAAGAGGCGGAAAGTGGGCGGAGCTACAGACACCTGCTGGCACTTTGCTTAGACCTGGCAGACAGACTTTACTTTGGGAGAAACGCTTGATACTTTATTACCTGCGTCTCGTTTGTGTCCTGACCACATGTGCTTGGCTGTACACTATATCAATAAAGTGTTTAGACTTTTAAAAACACTGTAGTAATACATTGAGCCACTAAACATTGTTCTTATGACGTTTTTCTACAGGAGAAAAAACACGAATTACTTCCAGACACTTCAGATATAGTGTGTGTTAGTAAATGCAAGACTATTGATGAAATCCAGCATAACACTGCATGATACCGCTTCAGATGACTGTTCTAGAGCCTACAGCTAATCAATCTGTCACATTCTGGAGTGCTTTACGAGTCTAAAGAAAAATATTAATGATAAATGATCTTAAATAAAACAAATACATTTATAGAGATGGTATACAAGTATATAACTTTACTCACATGGGAAACGAGGCCACATGAATGGTTTGTGAGCACAATTAAATGCACACAGCATCCCATATCATCTGATAATTGTAGCAAGGCAGCTGACTGTGTAAAGCTACATAAAACAAAACAAAAATACGATGAATATGCCGAGATCAGTGGCTAATCTGCCGGATTCAGCTGAGGTGAAGTGACGGCGACCAGCGAGACCTAGCTGTCACTCAAGTGGCCACGCCTTTAATTATGCAAACTTAATATAACCTAATATAAAGGAAACGGATGAGTTATAAAAAAATTCACCCCCCTCACAGTTGTCATGGAGGGTAATAATAGCTATATGAACCAAAATCGCTCAACCCCGACCTGGAGGACTAGGACATACACTACAGACAATTTAGCTTACCCAATCGACCCTTTGCTAAGTCACACCTGAAAACCTCCGCACCACACATTATGGCTTAGCAACCGTAGCTGTCAAGCTTTCGAGCGAGGGAAACAAGCTAAATCGTTGTGCATATAGATTGTGCAAATCTGAGACCCGGTATCCTAAAAGTATCCTAAAAGTTTGGACGGGGTCGTGGAATTTTTTTTTTCCCTTTTCCTAAACGTAAAACCCAAGGGGAGAAATGCCAGCGTGGATCAAGCTCTGTGAGGGGCGGTAAAAGAGCGGGGTTAAATTGGTTTTCTTTTCAATATTCCTGACATATTCAGTGATAGATGACAATAACTCACATCTCTTACCGTGAATAGATCTAAACCGTGTTTCCTACAAAAATACAAAGCAGGTTAAGTTTCCCAGCTGTCTTTTTTTTTTTCGCTCGATATTATGAACACTGCTTCGTTTAAGCCCTCGCTTAAATCCAGCCATCTGTTTCAAGCTACAAATATTTGATATTATATATCAACAGAACGAAATAGAGATATGATCACAATCTGAGCACTTGCAATCAATATACTTCACCCGCAGCTGTTTTTCAGTCATTTATATGCCTCATGTCCATGTCAGAGCTACAATTCACCATTGTTTTCGTCAGGGTTTTGGAGATTTAGACCCAATCCCAATTCTACCCCTTAGCCCTTCCCCTTATTGTCCCAATTATCTTTAGCTTGAAGGCGTAGGGTTAAGGGGAAGGGGTAGATACCCCTTTGAACGAAGATTTTTCAGGACCACTTGAAACCAAGGGGTAAATTTCCCAGAATACACCAGCCACAGCTGCACCCGGAAGTAAAGAGATCCTTAAATTAGTATTTTTTGTCATTATTACGAATTTTTACAACAAACAAGCATATGTTTTAATATATTCATAACCGCGTTCGTGTTTTACTGTCATGCTTTAAAAAAATGCTAAAATAAAAACCGCAAAATTTCACGATGTCTAATTCCTAATAATAACTCCTAAATAGTAGTCCCACAACATTCTGACACTCGATGACACTCAAATCCCCTGTTAGAAAAGTGTAATGGCTGGGAATGAGCTTTTTACAGTGTCTGCTATAATGTTAATGTTGTTTTGGTGTGTTAACATAGATGAATATAGCCACGGTGTAAATGCGCAGTACAGTTACAGTCTTATTGACTGATTTCATGTGGCAGCCATGTTTAAAAGCAAAATCGAGGCTGCGGTGGGAAGAAACCTGGAAGTATCGTTGGGAGTTACATAGGGACGTTGTGTAGCTGTCTGTATATCTTATCAGTGAAGATAAACTGACACAAATTTATATTTTTCACCGCCTTCCCAGTGACCCGAAGGTCCGTTCTGAATGAATGGTGAAAATATAAAGGGATATCAGAGCTCATTTTCAGCTAAGTTAAGAGAAATGATGCTAGTTAGCTAATGTTTTCTTTCCTAAACACACATTTTAGATGCCATTTATCAAACTTGAGTTAATATACTGATTCTTTCACTATATTAGACTTGTCTCGATACTGAATTAAAAGAAAAAACGTCATTTTCCCGCTAACATTTAAGGCACTGTTGATGGCTTTAAACAGCGCTGATTTGCTATTGTGTTCACGTGCTCAACAGAAATGCTTGTGATTGGCCGAGAAGGTCATCAGTTCACCCTCCTCTGTTTACCGAGCACAAACACAGACGAGTGTTATGCTTGATGACTCGACTGATCTTCACAGCTGCTTCGCGCTCGTCTCCGTGTATCTGTGTTTGCACTGGATGAAGAGCAGTAAACTGAGTGCAAACACAGATACACGGAGACTGGAAACTCTCACCGCTTCACTAAATCACTTGAAACCTCAACTCTACAACATGAGGTATAATTCCTCAGTTTGTGTAAAGCCACTGCACACGACATTTGGACACGACAGTCGTATTACGCCCCCTTGTGGCAATCGCACAGAATTTTCAGTTTTCTCGCGCAACATGGGAGAGAAGCCGTTCTCGCAGTGTCTGAAATAAAGCAAGAGCCTTTTTTCTCTGTGTGTTCACCATGGTTTAATGAATGAATGCTAGAAACTTATAGAACACTAAAAATCTTGGAGGGAATGTGGAGACATTCGTACTTATTTAAGAATAGAAATGTTTTTTTTTTTAATGTAGACTTTTTTCTGATTCAAAAAATAACGAAAAACTCCTCTATTTCTCATATCGCATACACGGACGTGCTTGGACAACACTGAAATACATCACATCCGGTCGGCCGGTCACATACGGTCTAGTCGCAGGAGTTCAAATATTTCAACGTATCCGCAGCTCAATTCGGATCCGAATTTTTCACATACGGAGATGACTGGTACGCAGCTCCTGGACTACTCTCCGTTGGAAATGAATGACTTCCGGTCTGTTGCTTGTCGTGTGCAGTGGAAAGCAGGCTTAACTGTTTCTTTGCTGAAGCTGTTTCAGAGCAATACATAAACATGACCACTAGGCGTCGCTGTTGCTTCGACACATTTGTTTCAACTGTTTCATGAAGCCTCGCTCTGCCCACCACTAACTAAAATGTACAAATGAGACCGAATGAAATGTGAATTAAGGGCAGTCAAGTTCTGCGTTGAAGGCACTTTAGAAATCTCTTACTCTCTCATTTTGAGGACTTTTAAAATTGTATATATAAAAACGACATTCAAATTCAATGATATGACCCCTTTATGAATAACTCCATTCACTTGTAATCCTCTGGACAGCTCTAGAACTGTTTTAGCTGTAAGCCATGTTCAAATAGTTGATATGATAGCTGCTAGTACCATGTGATTATGCCATAGTGTGCTGTTGTGTGTAGAAAGTGCTAACATTGTGCTTGTTGCTGTGGCAGTTAAACCCTGTGTTGTTTGTATGTGTGTTTCGTCTGGACGCAGTGCTGAAGACTGTCCCATTTACTGCGCGCACGGCCAAACGCAGCTCGCGTTACTTCAACGAGGAGCTCCACTTCTAAAGCTTAGACTCTCTCTCTTTTAAAGGTCGCTGGATAAAGCTGCTCTCTTTCTTTCTCTCTGTGTGTGTGTGTGTGTGCACCCCTTCACATTCCTGGTTTGATTTCCCTGAGGGACGGCCCTACTGAATGTGTGCTGGCTTATGGACGTGATGTCACGTTCATTTTTCATTGTTTTTCCAACTAAAACTCACGCATGAGGGGTGCTGGGAAGGGAGGATCCCACCTATGTTTGCTGTTGCTGCATGAGTGTAATATGTATTCATATTTATCATTGTAACATGAACGTAATGAGGAAATGTAATGTCACAAAAAGCCAAACATGTCAGAGTTTAGAACGTACGTCTCAACTGGACGCCCCAGCCATTGTTGAGAAAAGCAGAGCTGTTGAATTAGAGTGCTTTTGGCGCCCTCTGCAGTTTACATTACAGAAAGAAACCTGGAAAACAAGCTCTACTGAAAATGATTTCTGCTGCTTGTTCAAACTACTTCTATAAGATGAGCTGAATCAACTCAATTCTTGATATGAGTTTTATGTTAAAAGCAATTGTTTAATGTTCAATCCACTTAAATTTGTAAAATCAATTAAGTTAACTTAATTGATTTGTGTTAAGGCAACATGAAGGAATTGTGAGTATACAGAGAGGCCATATAAATGTAGTTTTTATTAAAGACAAGCGATTTTAACATAAGAATGTATTGTTTACATGACTCTCTGGAATACTTGATTCCGATTGGTCGATTACAGCTTTCCAAGGTATGTTACTCTCAGATAACTACCACTGAAACTAATAACACAGGCTCATCCGGGTACTTCTGATCATCTTCGCTTTTAAGTCTGATTTATACTTCTGCGTCAAGTGCACGTGTATGCTACGGCACGGCCTATGGTTGGACGTATAGCCCTCACCGTGGCCGTCGGCGTCGCTGATGCGCACCTCTCAAAAAATGTAACTACACATTGCAACAACACGTAGCAAAAGCGCTGTGATTGATTGGCTTTGTAGCGCTGACGAGTGTGGGCGGGAATGGGAGCCGCGCAAGCCCGATGGAGCGATTGTTTACAAGGATGGAGTCCCGTGAAGGAGCTCCGGATGGAAAGTTTTGTTTTGTGTTTACCTCACGGTTAAAGTTGTTGCAGGTCCGCTGGTTCCTGCCTCAAAATGAGCGAGTTTGAACCACTTGTACATTAAGGAAGCGTTCAGAATAAAACAAAACACCAGCGAAGAAACTCGACACAGGAACATAAACACATCACTGCCAACTAGCGTTTCGTAAGTGTTCTTGCAGAGCAACAGAAACAGCGCGCACAAGTATGAATGCACAGCTATGCGTGTTGCATGCGCCGTGGGTCACATCGATCACCTGACGTAGAAGTATAAACCAGGCTTTAATCATATTTATATAGGCTAATCTTTCACTTCACTGTATTTTGATCATTTGACACAATTTCGCATCTGAATAATACGTAGGCTGCGTAACAATAAATAAATAAATAAATAATTGTTATAACGTACATCCAACTAGAGGTCTGCACCGGACTGTTTTTTTGGTCACGCTCCCGCAAGGTTTTATTCCGCACCCAATCGCTCCCGCTGTACATTTAGGGCTCTATTTTAACGTTCTAGGCGCAAAGTCTAAAGCGCAGGGCACAAAAGCATTAAGGGCATGTCAGAATCCACTTTTTTAAGGATGGAACAATACACTCTGCGCTGCGGCGCATGGTCTAATCTAATTCAGCATGTGTAAGTCGTGAGTACTGGTGGTACCGGTGCTCATTAAAATTGAGGATATCACAGATATGCTGTTCCGAAATAACATTGGGAACGCATATTGTTAGACGACCCGCTCCCGTTCAAATTACATCAGAGTTACCAACCGCTACCGTGTTTTACTTGGAAAGTTATTCCCGCGTTGCAGGAAATCCAGTCGGGTCCTCTACATCTAATCAGTTGTTATTGCAGAATAAAAGCCCTTCTGTCTTTTCAGACAACAGCTGCTGATAAACCTGTCAGGCTTTATTTTGCGAGATCAATCGCCTAAATGTACTTTACCCCTTACATAGAAGTTTAGAAATGTGTGTATATATATATATATATATATATATATATATATATATATATATATATATATATAGCATGATATATTTTAAATAGGCTTGGAAAAGATACATCCAATATGGAAATCCATGCCATCTCCGTTGATTTTATGTCATTCTAAATTTCTGGGTTGAACATATGATTGATGAGTTTTATTTTCCGAACATTATTATATGCAAATGTCACCCCAGTGGCTTTGTAATCCTGTAGAGGCGTTTATTCTCATTTCATGTCAGTTTAATTGAGCTGTCATTTTTGAAGCACTGGCCTGTTGGTTTGTGACATTATGATTCGCTCGTGTGATCATTTGTCCATGTCATTGTGAGTCATTGAGGTTTTTTGGGAAGTGTTTGCATGCTCACTGGTTTTCTGCATCTTCTCACTCCATCTTGTCCTGCTCTGATGGGAAGTTCTGGTACCACATGACTTTCTGTCTTCAACGTTTAACTCTGCATGAATCATGTTGAGGATTTTCACCTCACGTTCACTTCATTTGCTGCACTGACTTTATGCATTCTTTAAGTAAATGGGAGAATTATGCTGTTGACTAATGTATATGCATCCAAATTTAACAGAGTGTCACCAAAAGTCTAAAAATGTCGAATTATATGAAAAGAATAATAATAATTTACATACCACATGTGGACCGAAGTGTTGTGTCAGAAGTCGATAGCGGATAGCGCAAATTGTGATGGCATGGATCTTGGAACTCCAATCTCAGAAACTGCAACTTGTGACTATAAGTACATCAAAAGTGATACATGAACGTCAAATCATTGTCCAGTCATGTTATCGGTTTTTAAATTGATCCAAGAAGAGTGGCCAATGTCACACTTTATTAACAGTGACTGCAGGGCCACAGAGCGATAAATCACAAGCAGCTACAACAGTTGTGACCAAGGCAAAGAGATAGTTCACTCAAAAACACTCATTATTTACTCCATTCATCTGTTTGAGTTTTTCTTTCTTTCTGTTGAACAAATAAAGCAGATATTTTGAAAAACGATGAAACCTGGTACCATTGACTTGCATAGTATTTCTTTGTCCTACTATGAAAGTCAGTGTTTACAGGTTTCTAACATTATTTCCCCTACAAATATCTGCTTTTGTGTTTAACAGAATAAGGAAACTCATAAAGGTATGGAAACACCTGAGGGTGAGTACATTACCATCCCTTTAAATAGGCTCACGGTTTTTGAGTCTCAGATGATTCATAGAAAGTGGCCTCGTCTGATGAATCAAGATGCATCATGTTAATGGCTAAATGTGGATATGATTTGGGTGATTATTTTTGGGGACATATTTTGGTCCTATTATCCCAACAACACAATCACTGACAGCTATCAGATGTTTGAACATTGTTGCAGACCAGTTGAACCCTTTCGTGGCACCATATGCTGGTTCACAGGTGGTATAATGTATTGTTTATATTCATCAAAGGGTGAAATTCTATTAAAGGGACAGTTCGCCCAAAATTGAAAATTCTGCCACCATTTACTCTCCCTTCACTTTATCCAAACCCATTTGTTTCTTCTTTAAACACAATGGAGGACATTTTGAAAACTACCGAAAACCTGTAATCACTGACTTCCATAGTATTTGTTTTTCTTACTATGAAAGTCAATGGTTACAGGTTTTCAGCCTTCTTTAAAATGTCTTCTTTTCTGTTCAACAGAAGAAAGATACTCAAAGATTTATAACCACTTGAGGCTGAGTAAACAGTGAATTAAATTGTCCTTTTTGTGTGAACGATCGCTTTGATGCTGTGGCCTCCAAATTGACCTGACATGAACCCGATTAAACACTGGATCACACTGGAAAAGTTATGCTACATCACCATTACATCACAATATATGTGACCTGGAGGACCTGCTATATTAGCATTGTACCAGATATCCCACTAAACCGAATACCACCTCAACGAATCAATGCCTAGCCACATGCTCTGTTTTGCAGGTTAAAGGAGGTCCTGTCGTAGGTTATAAAATAATGGCTCTTCTTGTTATATCCTTTGGTGAGATTCAGTGCTAAATTTGGATACAGCATGATGCTCTCATTTACCCAATGCAAATGCATAGAGACATCCCAATGTGTTTAACATGCATGAATCATGTTGAAATGGTTTCCTCATCTTCAGTTCGTTTGCTTCTGGACTTGATGCATTTCAGCAGGGGGAATGGGATCTCAACAAAACAGTCTAGAAATGTCTGTCATATAAAATATTTCTCAAAGTAAAACATGTAACTGCTCTAATAATATGAGCTTGAATATTTTTATAAACGTTCTAACTTTTTTTAAAGGATAGTTTACCCAGAAAAAAAAATTCTATCATCATTTTCCGAAACCAAAACCGATTTTGTTTGTTCTTCTGAACACAAAAAGATACATTTACACCTACCCCAATTCTAAACCCCACCCTCAATTATTAACATCTACACCTACGCCAACTCTAAACCCCACCCTCAGTTACTAACATCCACAACTACCCCAACCCTAAACCCAAACCTCAGTTATTTACACCCTCAACCAAACCCTCACAGTTAACATCTACACCTACCTCAACCTTCACAGTTATTAACATCTACACCTACTCCAACTCTAAACCCAAACCACAGTTATTAACATCTACACCTACTCCAACCCTAAACCCAAACCACACAGGTATTAACTTCTACACACACCTACTCCAACCTTAAACCCAAACCACAGTTATTAACATCAACACCTACTATAACCCTAAACCCAAACCACACAGTTATTAACTTCTACATCTACTCCAACCCTAAACCCAAACCACACAGTTATTAACATCTACACCTACTCCAACCCTAAACCCAAACCACAGTTATTAACATCTACACCTACTCCAACTCTAAACCCAAACCACAGTTATTAACATCTACACCTACTCCAACTCTAAACCCAAACCACAGTTATTAACATCTACACCTACTCCAAACCTAAACCCAAACCACAGTTATTAACATCTACACCTACTCCAACCCTAAACCCAAACCACAGTTATTAACATCTACACCTACTCCAACCCTAAACCCAAACCACACAGGTATTAACTTCTACACACACCTACTCCAACCTTAAACCCAAACCACACAGTTATTAACATCTACACCTACTATAACCCTAAACCCAAACCACACAGTAATAACTTCTACATCTACTCCAACCCTAAACCCAAACCACACAGTTATTAACATCTACACCTACTCCAACCCTAAACCCAAACCACAGTTATTAACATCTACACCTACTCCAACCCTAAACCCAACCCACACAGGTATTAACTTCTACACACACCTACTCCAACCTTAAACCCAAACCACACAGTTATTAACATCTACACCTACTATAACCCTAAACCCAAACCACACAGTTATTAACTTCTACACCTACTCCAACCCTAAACCCAAACCACACAGTTATTAACATCTACACCTACTCCAACCCTAAGCCAAACTCACGGTTAACGTCTACACCTACCCCAAGCCTAAACCCAACCCTCAATTAACCTCTACACCAACCCTCAACCAAACCCACACAGTTAACATCTACACCTACCTGAACCTTCAGTTATTTACATCTACACCTACTCCAACCCTAAACCCAAACCACACAGTTATTAACTTCTACACCAACCCTAAACCAAACATTCAAAGTACCTGTAACCATTGAATACCCAGAGTATTTGTAATCCTAATAGGGAAGTTAATGTTTACAGGTTTCCAACACTCTTCAAAATATCTTCTTTTGTGTTCAACAGAGGAAAGAAACCACTTTAGGGTCATCAAATAGAGAGTACATGTTCATTTTTGGGTGAACTATGTCTTTAAACATGACTGGGAAGATGTGTTTTCTTGAGATTCTCCTATATTGCACTCTTAAGTTTCCACATTGCTTCATGCCTTCAACTTACCCACACATCCTGGCGTATAACACTGCACTTCTGGGAAGCTTGACACATTTTCATTGGTTTCACTGTTTAAACAAGAAGTGACCGTGCAAGAGGTCAGTAGTTGCTTTGTTGTATCTGGACGCTGGAGCCGTTGTGCAGAGCAGCTTGAGTAATAGAGTTAGCGCAGTTCTTTCAGTGGCGCTTCTGTAACACCTTCCCCGCAACTGCCTGTGACCTGTTGACCTTTCCTCTTTTTGAGCCCTGGGCAGCTTGGCTCGCTGTGCTGCGGCCTGCAATCCGGTCCACTATGCTCCGATTCTAACCTCCATTTTTGTTTCCTCTCCACTCAGCCTTAAAGAAGAATAATATTACTAAATTTCCCAATGTGCACTGGAGGGTAAGGAACTCTTCCAGTAGTACCCCAGTGGATGCTACTCAGACCTGGCAAGCATCTCTCTCTTTATTATTATTATTATTGTTCATTCTGCTCCTTCCAACATAGAGTTTGCTTTCTTTTGACACTGAACGCAGAAGCCATGTTCACTTTCTGTCTGTCATTCTATTTAACACACATCAGGCGTCTTGAAGTCTGACCCTCGAGGGCCGAGTCTTCAGGTACCTTATTATGTACCTCATCACCCGATTGAACTGATTTGATTAGTTAATTAGGTGATGCTGTGACCTGAGACCCATAGACTCTGCCTTGCATAGTTTCACACTGAACTGACCCACATGTAGAGATATAGTTTAGTCTGCATTAGTGTCATTTCCATTGAGTTCTCTTCTCTAGCCCAAAACAAACGAATACTAAAAATGTCAGAATGTCATTACTTATGAATGAAGTACATCTGCTAGAATCTATTTTTCAGTAAAATCTAATAGTTCAAGTTTTTTAATGTTACAGATATGACGTTTTCTCAAGATGATATACTGGAACAGGTTCATTATGGTAATGCCCATGTTACTGTGAGGGCTGTGTTTAGGGTTGGGGTAGGTGTAGAAGTTAATACTGAGGTTTGGGATTAGAGTTAGAGTAGGTGTAGATGTTAATAAGTGTGAGGGTTTGGCTCAGGGTTGGTGTAGACTTTAATAACTGTGAGATTTGGGTTTAGGGTTGGAGTAGGTGTAAATGTTGATAACTGAGGTTTGAATTTAGGGTTGTAGGTGTTAATAATTGAGGTTTGGGTTAAGGGTTGGAGTAGGTGTAGATGTATTAACTGTGAGGTTTGGGTTCAGGGTTGGAGTAGGTGTAGATGGTACTAACTGAGGTTTGGGTTTAGGGTTGGAGTAGGTGTAGATGTATTAACTGTGAGGTTTGGGTTCAGGGTTGGAGTAGGTGTAGATGGTACTAACTGAGGTTTGGGTTCAGGGTTGGAGTAGGTGTAGGTGGTACTAACTGAGGTTTGGGTTCAGGTTTGGAGTAGGTGTAGATGTATTAACTGTGAGGTTTGGGTTCAGGGTTGGAGTAGGTGTAGATGGTACTAACTGAGGTTTGGGTTCAGGGTTGGAGTAGGTGTAGGTGGTACTAACTGAGGTTTGGGTTCAGGTTTGGAGTAGGTGTAGATGTATTAACTGTGAGGTTTGGGTTCAGGGTTGGAGTAGGTGTAGGTGGTACTAACTGAGGTTTGGGTTTAGGTTTGGAGTAGGTGTAGATGTATTAACTGTGAGGTTTGGGTTCAGGGTTGGAGTAGGTGTAGGTGGTACTAACTGAGGTTTGGGTTTAGGTTTGGAGTAGGTGTAGATGTATTAACTGTGAGGTTTGGGTTCAGGGTTGGAGTAGGTGTAGATGGTACTAACTGAGGTTTGGGTTCAGGGTTGGAGTAGGTGTAGGTGGTACTAACTGAGGTTTGGGTTTAGGTTTGGAGTAGGTGTAGATGTATTAACTGTGAGGTTTGGGTTTAGGGTTGGAGTAGGTGTAGATGGTACTAACTGAGGTTTGGGTTTAGGGTTGAGGGTGGTCTAGATTTTAATTATTGAGGGTTGGGGTTAGGGTTGGGGTAGTTGAAGATGTTATTTATTGAGGGTTGGGTTTAGAGTTGGAGTAGGTGTAGATGTTAACAACTGAGGTTAAGGTTTAGGGTTGGAGTAGGTGTAGATGGTAATAACTGAGGTTTGGGTTTAGGTTGGGGTACTTGTCGATATTAATAATTGAGGTTGGGTTTAGGTTGGAGTAGGTGTAGCTGTTAACACTTGAGGTTTGGGTTTAGGGTAGTTGTAGTTGTTAATAACTGTGAGGTTTGGGTTTAGGGTTGAAGTAGGTGTAGATGTTAATACTTGAGGTTTGGGTTTAGGGTTGGAGTTGGTGTAGATGTTAATACTTGAGGTTTGGGTTTAGGGTTGGAGTAGGTGTAGCTGTTAACACTTGAGGTTTGGGTTTAGGGTAGTTGTAGATGTTAATAACTGTGAGGTTTGGGTTTAGGGTTGAAGTAGATGTAGATGTTAATACTTGAGGTTTGGGTTTAGGGTTGGAGTAGGTGTAGATGTTAATTACTGTGAGGTTTGGGTTTAGATTTGAATAACTGAGGGTTGAGGTACTTGTGAATGTTAACTGTGAGGGTTTGGTTTAGGGTCGGTGCAGACGTTAACTGAGATTTGGGTTTTGGGTAGTTGTAGATGTTAATTATTGAGGGTTGGGTTTAGGATTGAGTAGGTGTAGATGTTAAAAATTGAGGGTTGGGTTTAGAGTTGAGGTAAGTATAGATGCTAATAACCATGAGGGTTTGGTTTTGGGTTGTTGTAAAAGCTAAAAACTAAGGTTTGGTTTTAGGGTTGGGGTAGTTGTAGATGTTAATAACTGAGGGTTGAGGTAGGTGTAGATGTTAACTTTGAGGGTTTGGGTTAGGGCTGGTGTAGAAGTTATTAACTGTGAGGTTTGGGTTTAGGGTTGGGGTAGGTGTTAGATGTAAATAACCGTAAGGGTTGGGATAGGTGTAGATGTTAACTGTGAGGGTTTGATTTAGGGTTGGTGTAGAAGTTAATAACTGAGGTTTGGGCTAGTTGTAGATATTAATAATTAAGGGTTTTTAGAGTTGGGGTAGGTGTAGATGTTAATAACTGTGAGGGTTGAGGTAGGTGTAGATGTTAACTGTGAGGGTTTGGCTTAGGGATGGTGTATATCATAGGTGTCAAACTCAGTTCCTGGAGGGCCACAGCTCTGCACAGTTGAGATTTACCCTAATCAGACACCTGATCAAACTAATTGAGTCCTTCAGGCTTGTTTGAAACCTACAGGTACGTATTTGGAAGCAGGGTTGGAACTAAAATGTGCAGGGCTGCGGCCCTCCAGGAACTGAGTTTGACACCCTGATGTAGATGTATAAGTTAATAACTGAGATTTGACTTTAGGGTTGGGGTAGGTTTAGTTCGGGGTGTCCAAAAAAGGGAGTTCTGGAGACCTTGTGTCCTGCATAGTTTAGCTCCAACTTTCTACAACACACCTACCTGGAAGTTTCTAGTATACCTAGAAAAAGCTTGATTTGCTGGTTCAGGTGTGTTTAATTGGAATTTGAACTAAAATATGCAGGACATCGGCTCTCAAGGAGCGAGTTTGGACACCCATGGTTTAGATGTTAATAACTGAGGTTTGGGGGTAGGTGTAGTAGTTAATAACTAAGGTTTGGCTTGAGGGTTGGGGTAGTTGAAAATAGATGTTAATAACTGTGAAACTTGGGTTTAGGGTTAGGTTGGTAGATGTAGATGTTAACAACTGAGGGTTGAGTTTGGGGTCGGATTAGGTGTAGATATTAATAGCACACAAGTTTAATAATTCAAAAATAATTCAAATTTCTAGCAAAAAACGATTGCTTGTGCATGTCCATTACGCATTGAACCTGATACAGTACGTCATCCTGCAACAGGCTGCAGCGAGGACGCTCTAAAACACATGTTGTATTTTGATTTAAAAGAAAAAATGTTTTTGCAAGGGGTTCACAAACCTTTGCATGTTACAACAGATATACTGTAAAAAAATATATATAGTAATCTCACTGCCATAACTTTTCTTGTTTTAGAATTAACTGAAATTCCAATAATCTCAATATACATCAATTAAATGACTAAAAATATTAAGTTAAACTTTATTAACTTATCAAAATAGAGAGAATCATTTGTTGTCATGACTGTCACATTAATTTATAGTGTACTGTCATTGAAAAACCTGACAAACGTGCTCCTGTGGTGCATCAAATGACTTTTGCTGATATTTTGTAATATAGTGCAGTGACATTCAGACATTCAACATCTTACTTGAGAGTTCAGATATGTTTTGTCAGTGTTTTTCCAACAACCATGACCAAAAAATATGTTTCTGTGAAAACAAGCGCCACACTTAGTACAGTAGTTTCCGTTCACATTCAGAACCTGAAATAGAACTCCAAGTGCTTTTAGTGCAGTAAAACCTCAAGCTGCTTTGCCCAGTTGGCCACCAGCATGTCCAGAAGATCTGAACTCAGAGACTGACTTGACTGTATTGTGTTCCTCCTACATCAGATCTGAGAAACCAACCTTACAGGCGCGCTGATGCCGTCAGGAGGAGTGTCCGGAGACGCTTTGATGATCCCAATTTGCGGCCAGTCAACAACGCAGAGATGGTCATGTGACGAGGGCGGAGTGAATGAATGTAGTGAATGGAATGGAGGAGTTGACAGCTCCAGAACAACGTAATGAAGGACTGAAGATGACAGCAGGTCTGAAAGTCAAGTGCCTACTCTTAACATCTGTCCAATCAGGTGTTGAATCAAACGTGTAATTGTCTCCTGTTTGTAATTTTTGTTTGTTTTATACGAAAAGTGTCTTGATCTGTCTTATATCTTAAATCGTAGATGGCGAGATCAGTGTTTCTCTTGAGATGGTGTCAGAATGTAAAACTATTCCAACACTTTATGCATCATGAACCTGTACAAAGCCTCAAACATTCCAGTGCTTTCGCCGCATCTGATCAATCTGGATGTGCATCTTAAGAGTCGCCATGAAATGGAAGTTAAGATTGTCTTGCTACATCCGCTTAAAACAGTACTGAAATGAGAGAAGAGTAGGCTGGTGCATGATTCCGTTCTTTGGAAACTGATTGGATTGTTGATGGATGAAAGATTAACGAATCAATGAGTCAGAAATACTGATAGCCCCGCCCTAAAGGAATTCCATGTGACCAGGAAGTGAAGAACAGTTGTTTCGAGGGGATGGGAAGGTTAGAGTACTTGATTAAAGTACAAGAACTACTATATACATATAAAAATAGTAGATTTTGATTTCAGGGCAACTTCATGTCAGCTGAAACTGGGTACATTCTTTTTTGGGAAGATAATATAATAGAGCAGGGGTCACCAATCTCGTTCCTGGAGGTCCGGTGCCCTGCAGGGTTTAGCTCCAACTTGCCTTAACACACCTGCCTGGGTGTTTTAAGTATATTGTACCTAGTAAGACCTTGATTAGCTTGTTCAGATGTGTTTGATTAGGGTTGGAGCTAAAATCTGCAGGACACCGGACCTCCAGGAACAAGTTTGGTGATCCCTGTAATAGAGCATAAGAAAGGTTTAGGGAAGTTAAAGCTGTGTTGTAAAACGTTGATGGCTGGAGATGCTGCAGGGTGCCACACAACGGCCAAAGATAAAAACAACATGGACATTGTTAAAAGAAGATGGTTCGAAGTCTAGGAGTGTTAATATGTGTCGTATTATGAAAGAATCCAGGCAAGTAGGAGAAAGTTTAAGGAAAGGATTGATGTTGCTGAGGAAAATTTGAAATTATGAACCGGAGGCAGTAGAGCTTTAGTATCTCGCATTTCTGGAAACAAGTCTAAATGAAAATGCTGGATGCAAATCTGTACACTACCTGACTAAAGTCTTGTCGTTGATCCCAGTTGTAAGAGCAACAAATGGTAACTTGACTTCTAGTTGATCATTAGGAAAATTGGCAGAAGGTAGATTTATGTGTTGAACTGCATCTCAATCATCACAAATACTGCAGAAGACCTAATGGAACCCGCATAGATCCAAGATTCTCACAAAAATCAGTCAAGTTTGGTGAAGGAAAAATCATGGTTTGGGGTTATGTTCAGTATGGGGGCGAGCGAGAGATCTGCAGAGCGGATGGCAACATCAACAGCCTTAGGTATTAAGACATTTGTGCTGCCCATTACATTACAAACCACAGGAGAGGGCAAATTCTTCAGCAGGATAGCGCTCCTCATACTTCAGCCTCCACATCAAAGCTCCTGAAAGCAAAGAAGGTCAAAGTGCTCCAGGATTAGCCATCCCAGTTACCAGACATGAACATCACTGAATATGTCTGGGGTAAGATGAAGGAGGAGGCATTAAAGATGAATCCAAAAAATCTTTATGAACTCTGGGAGTCCTGCAAGAAAGCTTTCTTTGAGTCATTTGAATCATTGCAGAGATGTATGGATGCAGTCCTCCAAGCTCATGGGAGTCATACACAATATTGATTCTGTTTCCACTGCACCATGACTTTATATTCTATACTGGACAAGACTTTTAAGCAACAAGACTTTTGTCTAAGCAGAGTCAGACCTTACTGTCCTAATGAAATCATTAAAAATCAAGACATGATCATATTTTATTTTGGTCAAATAAGCGTAATCTAGAGCCCTTCGCCTTTCATATAAGCCACTTCTGATGCCAAATGATCAACTAAAAGTCAAGTTGTTATTTGCTGTTCCTAAAACTTGGATCAGTGACAAGACGTTTGTCAGGTAGTGTAATTAGGTTCAAACTGTGGGTTTGTTAAAATCAATGAAAATTCTGGAATCAAACTCTTCAAAATCACGTTTCTGAACATTTCTTTGATTGACTAAAGGCCTTGATATCATACACTGTAAAAAGCAAGATAAAAAGAGAGTACACTCTAAAATATAAAAATGCTGGGTTGTCTTAACCCAGCATTGGGTATGATAATGGAATAGATATCGACGAAAACAACATTGTTTGTGTCCATTTTTTTTTTTTACCCAACACTGGGTTATTTTTTTTTCAATTAAATTTAAAAGACACTTTCTAAGAGTAACCGTTGGGTTATTACACTTTTCAACAGCTGGGTTTGTCCATATATGAACCAAAGCTGGGTTACAACATCCCAGCATTTTTCTATTGATTTTAAAGCAATCAGTTGACTTAAAGTGAGTAAACCATTTGCCGCAAATTAACAATGTGAATGATTATAAAAGCGTAATCCTTGTGTATTGTTCATATGGACTACCCTTTCGTTATGTTTGTGGCTGTTTTGACAAATGTTACCTCCCCCAATTGGGAAAACCACCAAAAATTAAAAATACATAATAATATGGTGTCATGGCTTTGCAATCAAAAAAAGGAAGTCAATGGGTTCTAATGGAAGTCAATGGGGCAAAAACAGCCCTGAACATAATCAAAGGGTAGTCAATTTGCCCAGAGTGTATTGTTGAGTTTTTGAAAAATTTCAAAGCATCGTCCCAAACTATGTGTCAAAATAAGATGTCACCAAAACTCATCCCATTCGCTGAAACACAGGAGAAAGTTATGGTCAAATCAAGACTCGAAATCACTCCAGAGTGGATGAAAACATCCCCAACAGCACACAAGGGTTAACAGTCCCAAGTATCAATGGGTTTACTCGCTTTTAACTGATCGCTTTTTACAGTGTATAAGCAACTTCTGATGTTGTTTTTCCACTTCGATGTGAAAGGTTTGAAACCCCAGAGCTGCTACATACTCTAAGCAAACATCCAGACAGCGTCCCCTGGATTTAACGCAGATATACATATATGTGAACGTGCTGCGGGCTTACATCTCAGTAAGAAAATAACAGCAGTTAAGATAGAATCGGATAATCGTGATGGCTTTTACGTAAGCTCTGCTATTAGGCACTCCAGTCAAGTCTTTGAGTTCATTTTTTGACTTTGCTCGAAGTATATCTCGGGCTTAAATGAGGTTGTGTCAAGAGATTATAGGTGACAGAAAAAGTCTGTAAAAACCAACAACGACAAAAAAAAGGCCATTGATACACTGTGAATGAATTACATGACAACGTAAAAGTGCCGTTTTGAAAGCGTGAACTCAAACTTTATGACTTTGTGATTAGATGACTTTGATAGACTCGCTGCTTTTTCTAAATCATTTACAGTTTGCATTAAAGCCAATATTCCACTGATTACCAGCAATGTAACATGAGTTTATCAGAACTGACGTACATTAACACAATCAATAGGTCATCTACTGAACCACAGCACTCAGAACTACAATTACAAGTAAATGCATAAACAATGTTTTAATAGAAACATCAGCTCAGTGGTATATCTGCTCTATTGGAAGTGCGTTACTGATAAGGGCTGAATAAATGAGCTGTGTTAATGCACATCTTAAAGATAGCTCTTTGGACACATGCAATTCCTTAATGAATTTCCACTTGCCACTACTTACTACATTAATTGTGTGTGTGCGTGTGTGTTGTATGGCCACTGACCACAACCTTCAGCTTCATTCCGGTCCTAGTTCATCTCTACACTAGATCAGGGGTCTCGTTTAAAGATATAACCTTAGAATAAACCAATAATTATGTTGATGACCACAAGTGTTATGACCGGGGTTCCCACACTAAGACAATTGTAAAATTCCAAGATTTTCCCTGATTTTCAATGACTTAAAAGCTTAACCTACACAGTCCAGTCAATGTGACCACCGATTACTTTCGACTGGAGGAGGTTATGGATTCATGACATTCCCTAGGAGCACACATGATTCTGGAAGGCCTGGTGGATGACCGAAAGTGAAGCATCTGTCCTTGTGGACCATGTCCACTCCTACACTCTCAGAAATAAAGGTACAAGAGCTGTCAATGGGGCAGTACCTTTTCAAAAGGTACTTATTTGTACCTAAAAAGTCCTTAGTGGTACCTCAAAGGTACATATCAGTACCCAAATGCACCTAAAATGTACCTTTGAGGTACCAATATGAACTCTTCGGGTACAAATATGTACCTTTTGAAAAGGTCTGCCCCAGTGACAGCTGTACCTTTATTTCTGAGTGTACATGGGGATTGGTTTTGCTCAGCATGATGGCATCTTCCAGCAGAACAATGCAATGTTTACACATCTCGTGATGTCTGTGTGTGGTTCGAAGAGCAACATGATGAGTTTACTGGCCTGCCCTGGCTTAAACCCAATTGAGAATCTGTGGGACCACCTGGATTGGGTTGTTCACACATTGGATCCTCATCCACACAACCTAGGGCTTGGTCCTGGAGGGTCGGTGTCCTGCAGAGTTTAGCATCAACCCTAATCCAACACACCTTCCTATAGCTTTCTAGTGACCTTAGAGGCGCTGATTAGCATGTTAAGGTGTGTTTGATTAGTGTTAAACCCTACAGGACACCAGCCCACCCGAACAGTGTTTGCCTATCCCTGACCTAGGACCTTATTAGACCTCATTGAGTTTGTTCCTGTCCATCTCACAGCAGTCTGTACTGCTAAAGCAGGGATTCTGTAGGTTCCACCAAGGTAAGTTTACTTTTTAAGACCATTACGAATACAATTTTAGACTTATACACAGCTAAATGCTAAGGAGTTTTTTCTAAACATCCCAATTAGAAAGGATTTTCACTTGCCCTATAAAAAAATGCTTAAAACTGAATACAATAAATAATACAATAATAATATTGAATATTTTATATTAGTTTTCAAATATATCCATTCACAAACTATAAACCTTACTAAGAATAGAACAAAACATAGCTGTCAATACTTCAGTCTACGATAATAATAATTTAATAATAAACAATATAGGATCAGGTCGGTATCCTCAGCAGTGAATAAATGGAGATCTTTTAAACAAATGTTACTGTAAGGAAAGAATTTAAATTATATTTTTAAATAAAAGGTTTAACTGAGATGGATTGTTGGTGATTTTATGGTCGTTAATGGCCAGAATGAGTAGCTATACATAAACAGAGGAAAATTTAGACCTGTTAAAAAAAAGATTTAAGACCTACAACACAACATTTCAGGAGATTTAAGACTTTTAAAATTTGGCTTTTGAGATTTTAGACATTTTAAGACTCCGTGGACACCCTGTAAAGGTGCTTGTTCTGGCTTTTGACAGGTAGTCACACTAGTCTAACTAGAGTGTCAGAAGTCTGGGGAGTTGGGGGGCCTGGGGAGTGCGGTAAACTCATCCTAGTGCTATTCGAACCACACACATACACTGCGAGACGTATGATGCCGCATTGTGCTGCTGGAAGATGCGTTCATGCTGAGGTATAAAAAACAATCCGCATGTAGGGCTGGACATGGTCCACAAGGTGTTTCACACTTCTGTTGATCCACAGTGCCTTCAAGAATGTTGAGTGCACCCAAGGAATGCCACAAAAACATTCCCCAGACCATACAGTACCACAGCCTCCTCCAGTTGAATGTAATCAGTGGTCAGATTAACATGACTGGACTGTGTACAAAAATTCCAGATTTTCCATGATTTGGACAACAAAATGATTAAATTCCCTGACTTTCAATGTCTGAAATAGACTTTTTTTTAAATTCTGTGATATTTTAGAAATTCCATGAACCCTGCATCACTCGTAGTATCTAGAAAACCAATCAATTCTTGCAGTTTGCCATTCCTAAGCAAAGAATTTGGATGTTAACTGGTGCTCTTCTAAGCCGCGGTCACACTGCACTTTTTGCCACGAAGACTTCCATTGATACAGATGCGAATGCGGCAAATCGGAGACAAGTCTTGCAACAAGTTTCGCATGTCGCTGCATTCCAAAGTTCAAGGTGGGTGAACGGTCCATGTATCTTTTGGTCATTGGATTTTGATTTTAGAAATGGATATTGAAAAACGAGCCGTTTTTAAAATTCAAAAACAAATATTGAAATACGAGGTGTTTTTCATGGTCAAAACGAAAAAGCAAAATTCAAAAAATTAGATTTTCATTTTTTATTTCGAGTAACAAAAAATAATAATATAGAAGGATATTTAAAAGGAATATAAAAGGTATTTTCTTGTGATAGTGGGATTTGAAGACATATTTTCCTCATTAAAGCCCGTTTTATATATTTTTATACATAGCAGCGTTTTAAATGGAACAACATGTTTGACGATATATGCATTATTTGTGTTGTTTTACTGAACAGTTTTGTGAAAATAAAGTTTATTGTTAAAATCACTTTCACTTGAGGAGTAACAGCAACATTGGACATTCACTTAGAATCACTGCACACATTTTCAACAAGTCAACTCTCCGCATTATAGTTCAAAATTAAAATAAACACAATTCATTTAATCCGAAAGGCCTTCAGCACGTTTCAAAAACACCGTCATAAACATCCCAGTGTCTTCCAAAGTGGATTATTGGACAACATTACAAAATCTTGCTACGGTTGATAATGAGCTTTAAGATTATGTGCCATTGTGTGTGTCTTCACCCCAAATACAGCCTATTCTATTATATATATATATATATATATATATATATATATATATATATATATATATATATATATATATATATATATATATATATATATATATATATATATATACATATAATATTTTTTATATAGCTAGACCATCAGAACACTGGCGTCGAATAGCTCATATTTGTGAATAAAACCTATTTGTGGATTGTTCATTTTATGAAATATCGTATAGCTTTTAAAGTTTTAACACTTATAAAATTATAAAGTCCCATCGTTTAGGCTGCTGCTATATTTGCTGATGGAAATATGAAATTTTTAATTATATGAAATTATGGATAGCCCAACACAATCTCACGGCAATTCGTAACTTTTTGATTCAGTGGCTAATTCGTACGAATTCGTACAATCTAATTCGTACAATTTAGTACGATTTGCTCATCCGCCAATGACGGTTGGGGTTAGGTGCCACGCCTCCTTTTTAAAATCTTACAATTTTGTACAACTGAACTTTTACGAATTCGTACGAATTAGCCACTAAACTGACAAAACGTAAAATACTTACGTTTTCGCGTGAGATCAGGCTGGATAGACCCATATAGCGGGATGACGACACACGCACACACACAACTCATCCGCAAACTTTAGTGATAGTCTATTTCTAAAACACATGGGAAGCTTATAAGGGTGTTTGTACAGCATGCTTCCTTTCAGATAAAATTATTATTATTATTTTTAAAATACTATTACTTATTAAAATGTGCGTAACGAACAACTGTATTAATGCCTCCCTCACTTGAAATGATTCGTGGTCAAACTTCTGGAAGAAGCAGTATTATGATTTTAACAATATTAAACGTTCTTTTCAAAAAAGTGTTCAGTAACAAACCGACCCTTGAAAACGACGAGACGAGAAATATGTCGTCTTAACGAGGAAAATGTCTTAACAATATCCCGTTATAACCAGAAAATACCTTTAGTAACATTAAGTGGAAAAGAATAATAGCCTATAGTAGGCTAGCCTGTTTATGGCAGCATTGCGTCACCGTGAATAAGTCGGCCTATCTGGTTTCGGAATATAAAAAACAAGCCTTTATTCGTCTCAGTTTTCTGGTGGTTTTGTTTTTTTAAGTTTTTTTATTTGAAATAAAAAATGAAAATCAAATAATTTTTGAATTTTGCTTTTCGTTTTTTACCATGAAAAAGAACAACACCTCGTTTTTCAATATCGGTTTCTAAAATGAAACACGACATCTATACAGAAAATTTAAATTATGGAGCAATCGAGGTCTAATCATCTTGTTTTGTAATGCCACTTCCACAGTGCCGTACGAAAAAATTTCGCAAGCTCAAACTCTAGTGCGAAAGCAGCTTTAGCGAATAACTAGGAGGTAGAGATATGAAACCATTACCTACTCATCATTTCAAGATCAATCATGATAGATTTCATATCTAAAATAAAAGCAGATTTTTAATCATCCAAACTGCAACCCCTTAAAAAACGATCCTAGGTCAAATGACATTATGTAAAATGTTCTAAATGAGGCTCTGGGTTTTTGTTTCTTACTTTTGGTCAGATGGGAAAGAAAGCCTGAACTAATCTCTCTGTGTGGTTCTACAATGATCAATGAAAACAACATGTTTCTTGTGGTGTGTAATACTATTTATAAGCGAACATAAATTCACAATTGTTAAATGTACAGATATTTTGATACGAAATTGTTCAAATCTTTTTAACCTTCTAATAAATGTACATATTGTTTCAAAACAAAACAACAACAAAAAAAAAATCCTCCTTTACTACAAACATCTGCATATCTTAACTTATAGTTTTCTCTTTTTATTCCTGCATTTTGTATATTTAATTGAACTGAAAACCTGAATCAGGCCTTTTAGACATGCGGCACAGTAGAACGTCACTGTTTACTACAGTAAAACACGTCAGACAGATGCAGGACTAGCATTATAGCCATTATAGACGTCTGTCTCCGCGCTCCATGCTTAAAAACTGGATTAAACTGGCAAGTTTGTTTGTTTTTTCCTTCTGAAATCAGTGTATTCTAGGCATTGTATGCTTAATACAAAAATGATCTGTTCTCAGATTTAAAATGAGCTGATTTATCATGTCTGATTAAAATATTTACACAACGCTGCCCTTGTGTGTTTTTCTTGAGAGGGGAAATAGAAGACTTAGAGTTAAAATATATCTGGTGCAAATGTTCAAACATCCAGTCTGCAGATAGACCATTACATCCTCTGAGCACGATTTATTCTCTTCAAAAATGGACTAGTTTTCACTTTTATTCTGCTATTGAAATTACAAACTTAAAATGGACCAATCAGCTGTGAGCAAAGTGTGTCAACATGTGTCAACTTAAGTTCCCTATATCTCTTGTTCCAAATAGAAGTTCTAATTGTTATAGTGAGACCCCGCTTTTGCAGCTGATTGTGGGATTAGTTTTCGGTTTACTTTGATATTACCACATTGAATTGCACATTTGCTATCAAACGTGTATTAAAATATTGTTTTAAGATGTATAACATAGAATTTAAAATAAATTCAGCTAACTGCTTGCATTGATATAATAGTCTTTGTTGTTAAATTATATATATATATATATATATATATATATATATATATATATATATATACATATGTATATATATACATACAGCCTGAAGTCAGAATTATTAGCCCACCCCCTCGTTATTTTTTTTCCCAAATTTCTGTTTAATTTCTGAGAGATTTTTTCAACACATTTCTAAAAATAATAGTTTTATTAACTCATTTCTAATAACTAATTTATTTTATCTTTGCCATGATGACAGTAAATAATATCTGACTAGACATTTTTCAAGACACTTCTATACAGCTTAAAGTCACATTTAATGGCTTAACTAAGTTAATTAGGTTAACTAGGCAGGTTAGGGTAATTAGGGAAGTTATTGTATAATGATGGTTTGTTCTGCAGACCATAGACAATCGAAAAATATATAGCTTAAAGGGGCTAATAATTTTCACCATAAAATGGTTTAAAAAATAATTAAATTCTAACTGAAATAAAACAAATAAGACTTTCTCTAGAAGAAATAATATTAACAGACATACTGTGAAAATTTCCTTGCTCTGTTAAACATCATTTGGGAAATATTTAAAATAGAAAAGAATTCAAAGGGGGGCTAATAATTTTGACTTCAACTGTGTATGTATATATATATATATATATATATATATATATATATATATATATATATATATATATATATATATATATATATATATATATATATATATATATATACACACACACACTTATTTAAAAAAATAAATAAATAAATAAAAATTATATATATATATATATATATATATATATATATATATATATATATATATATATATAAATGTACATTTGTGTATATACATTAGATTAATCGATATGAAATCGATATTAAACTAGAACTAATCTAACAAGAAAATAACAAAATTCAAACATTTTTTCACTGAAATTAGTATGCTTGATATAAAAAAAGTATATATATATATATATATATATATATATATATATATATATATATATATATATATATATATATATATATATATATATATATATGTATATATATATATATATGTATATATATATATATATATATATATATATATATGTATATATATATATATATGTATATATATGTATATATGTATATATATGTATATATATATATATATATATATATATATATATATATATATATATATATATATATATATATATATATAATTAATGGATTAGAAATTAATTGTTTTAATATATTATTATTATTATTAATGAATGGTTTAATATTTATATTAATACTTAATGGATTTATTAATATAGTTGCGTATATATTTGGGTAATTAGCCCAAATTAATATGTTGGGGGAAAATATAAATTATATAATTATAATTAACTAATTATTTAATGATTTAATAATTACAGTAATTAATGGTATGAATTAATACAATTAATAATTAAAGCAAAACAACAATTAAGTATTTAATAATAATTATAATGAATGGTTTAATATTTATAATAATAAATGGATTAATTAATATAATTAATTTACTAATTAATGATTTAATAATTACAGCAGTTTAAAAGTAGTACAATTAATAGCTATAACAAATTAACAATTAGTTGATTATTTAATGATAATAATTAGTGGTTTAATATTTATAAAAAATAATTAAGGGATTCATTAATATAGTTGGGTAAATGACTGGTTAATCAAACCAAATTAGTGTTGGCGGAAAAATAAAATATTAAAAATGATGAATTAATATGTAATTAATAATACTTTTTAAATTAAAAATTAATAATTACATATAATACATGTTAATGAAAAAAATAAATATAAACACGCACATATAATACTATATCATTAACATTTAATTATAATTAATACTTTAATTTTAAAACTTATTACTTATAACTCACCTATAACGCATTACATTTATTACATTGGTGGTGGTGTGGAGAGCATCACCCCCCCCCCATTGATAGTAATGCGCTTTGGGTGTATGGCCACAATTATACACAATTTTATAATTATTATACACAATAAATGCGTTATATAAATACACATTACATTACATATATTTTTTTACTTATTAAATATAATAACATATATTTTTGTGTGTGTGTGTGTATATAAAAAAATAAAACACACACACACACAATAATATGTATAATTATAATTGGTAATTGCCTAATTTGTGTCTAAATATACAGATAAGAACATGAATAAAGCTCAAGCTACACTTCAACAAACGCACTAATAATAAACCAAAAGAAACAATGTAACTAAGTACAAAGCAACAAAGAAACCTTTTTCATAGTTTATTTGTCAAAATTCAAGTTGAAAACAACGCTGCAGATATTTGATTAATTTTCATACGGATAATAACATTGCTTTCCAAAAATGGCTTCCACATACAATTGTCCAGATTAATCTGGAGCTGAATATCAGGCGTGTTCTTTGTTTTCTTCAGGCTTGGTAATTTCCTCCGGTAATGTTTAAAACTATTGGCAATAACAAATTTACAACTACCTAAAAAAAGGTTCTGCAGTTAAAGGCAACATAACGCTCGCGACCTCTGAAAATAATCTTACGAAAACAAATCAAGCATGTGGCCCAGATGAAGAAGAGTGCTGATGTTCAGACAAACCGTGTCTCTCGCAGAGATTTCATCATCAACTCAGCTGAATACCCGCTGCTCAGATGCTGATGGACAATCTGCCAGCACGCTCCAGGAGGACACAACATTACGGGAATGCAAGAGAGAGAGGCGGAGATGGACAAACACGCACACACACACACATACACACAGAGGGATTTACGGAGCATCCAGCTGCTCTAGAAGTGTGCGCCTCCTCTTCTCCAGCTCTCCTTCACTCAGTTCACTGCCAGACGTATCCCATCCACCCTGAAAAACACACATATATATATTCACATGTGATATATTCAGATATTCAAACAATATTCGGTTTTTCTGTGACTATATATTGCAATATTAACGGATTAAAGGGCACCTATTATGCATTAACCCCTTCTACATAGCAGCAGTGTGTGAATATAGCCAGCCTCTGTATGCATTCAAATGTATTGATTCTTCTGTTTTACAATCACACTTGATGTCTGCAGAAACACTTTGATTGACATTCTCTCTTTGTACGTGTCATCAGAGGGGGAAAGCCTCGCCCATTAGTGACCATCTCTCCCTCATTAGCATAGACAGCCCTGAGTGAGAAGCAGCTGTCCGCCATTTGAGTCTACACCCAGTACTTGCTGAAGATTATTGTCATAAGAGGACTGAGATGAACACGATCTCATTTGAATGTAACGTGAAAGTCGCCAAAACGGCAAAATTTGGATCAAAGCCTGAAAGGGGCACTTATAAAAGATGATCTGTGTGTTTTTTGGAGCTGAAACTTCACACATACCCCCTCTAGGGACATCAGAGACTTGTTTTACATCTTGTAAAAAGGGGAAGAATAGGTCTCCTTTAAATAACTATTTGGAAAGAACTCATCACTAGGCCCACACGGAATCTGCGCGTGCAGAAATCTGCAGATTTTTTGCCTATCATTGAGTCTATTTACTTGTGTAAATGTATATTTATTCAGTTTTTAAATTCATTTTATTAATATTATTGTGCTATATAATAATCTTAATATTTTAAAATGTTCATATGATCTATTCACAATACAGTTTGTAATGTTTTCTGTCTTTTAGTAGATATGTTACATGAGAGACTTACTTTTTTACCAAATAAATGGATCTAATTGATGGATTTGCATTGTAAACATTACATAAAAGTTAAGAATGTTTTATATTTTAGTTATGATACTCCCAAATTTATTCCATAGAAATCCACAGATTTTTTATAGAAATAATGTTGAAGAATGAAAATTTATTTAATTCATACATTTTGACCATTAGAGGTTGGCTTTATTCACTCAATGCTGTCATACAACTGTGCTTAACCCCTTCTAAAAGTGATTTTTGCATAATAGGTCGCCTTTAAAGTCACATATTTAATCATTACTTGAGCCAAAATGGTTTAAGTTAGCTTGAAATTTCAGTCACATGCTTTAAAAGATCAATTCTATCTTAACGGCTTCCTGGTTAATTCTAAATCACAACATTGTGTATTCTGTGATGTGAATATTTGCACACTGCCATATCTACAACGTGACATCAACACTTGAGTGCTCACCTCTTCTTTAGCGCTCTTTCTTTTGGGGGATTTCTGTTTGGATTCTCCGCGCAGCTTGGCTCTGGATTTGTCGTTCTCTTTATCTTTGTCCTTCTCTCTTCCTTTCCGCTCTCTCTCTCCTTCAGACTCAGGGGAACCCTGCAGGGTGACGTGTCATATTCCATAAATTACTCATTATCCTATATTAGCCTTGTAAAACTAGAAATATTCAAACTTAATGTGTGCTTAATAAGAGTAAATGAGGAATTGCACCTCATTTCAGGAATAGTCCTAGGCTAAATGCAACTTAAAGGCACAGTTCACCCAAAAAATGAAAATTCTGAGTTTCTTTCTCAACATGAAAGAAAATATTTTGAGAAATGCTCCAACTATTGACTCATTTCTAACAACTGATTTATTTTATCTTTGCCACGATGACAGTAAATAATATTTGACTAGATATTTTTCAAGACACGTCTATACATCTTAAATTCACATTTAACTGGGTTACTTAGGCTTAACTAGGCAGGTTAGTGTAATTAGGCAAGTTACTGTATAATGATGGTTTGTTCTGTAGACTATCGAAAAAAAAAATAGCTTAAAGGGGCTAATAATTTTGACCTTAAAGGGCACCTATGGTAAAAAAAAATCTACTTTTCAAGCTGTTTGGACAGACATATGTGCATAAATGGTGTATAGACCGTCATATTGGGGTGATATAAGCACACCCAGTCCTTTTTTTTTAAATTTACCAACATAAAAAATGGTGGACCAATTGGAGCGGTTTTCAAACCGACCGCAACTTTACGTAGGAGAGCGGTCGCCCCGCCCACCAATATTGATTGACAGGCGCTTCATCATATCCTCAGTTTGTAGATTCACGTCCGCCATTTTCAGCGTGAGTCGAAGCGATATCACTAAAGGAACACTCTAGCTCTATTTTTTAGATGCAAGGCTCATTGGGCTCAACACAAGATCAATATTCTCCACATTATCGCTCTAATCGGAATTATTGGTTGTATCTTTAGGTAGGTTTGCAAACATGTGTACTTCTCATTGAGTCTACCTTATACCGTTTGCATTTCTCGCGATCACAGAAGCTCCCTGTGATCTTAACTAGGTGCTGCTGTACCTGACGCTTTGCCATGCGTTTTAGAATTCTAAACATAGGTTTCTATCAGGGTACACACAACGGCGCGACGATTTGGGACACTTCATGTTTCTGCTGCGCCACAGAGAGTGTCTGGTGTGCCGTGTCGCGGCTTCGAAGGACGCATCCCGTGCCTCAGTCAAAGTTAATTCAGTATGCGTGGTTATTAGTCTCGGTGTACAAGCTCGGTACTTGAAACTAGCACACAGTTGGCTGTAAAACTGTACAAAGACACAAATGATTTTGTACTCTCGGCTTGGTCTGTGTCCGAGTCGAATATGTACGACTGATTGCTGATCCTCTCACTTCTGCTTCTTCTCTCAGTCTGCCCAAACACAGAGCGGGTGAGCTCATGGCTCCGCCCCCGTTACGATGAGCGGGAAGCCAAAACTAATCTACATGTGAAGCAACACACCCCTAAATCAGCGAACTGTGGACACGCCCCCAGCATGACACTTTTTAACACATTATAATAAAAAATCTGAATTGTGTTTTGAACTGAACCTAAACTGGCACACTCAGAAGAACCATAATATTATTATTAAATCATAAAAAATAGGTAAACTATGTGCCCTTTAAAATGGTTTTAAAAAATATAAAACTGCTTTTATTCTAGCCGAAATAAAACAAATAAGACTTTTTCCAGAAGAAAAAATATTATCAGACATACTGTGAAAATTTCCTTGCCCTGTTAAACATCATTTGGGAAATATTTAAAACAGAAAAACAATTCAAAAGGGGGCTTTTTTTAAAAAAACAAGGTTGGTTTGTACTCACAGACTTATGTCGTCTTTTCTTTCCCTTCTTCTTGTGTTTCTTCGATTTCTTGTAACTTCTCTCTGTAAAGATCAACAGGACATGCAGTCAAATGCTCATCATGTCTCGAGTATAGATGTCAATGAGAAAGGACACTGACCTGATTCCCCAGAGGACGAGTGCTCAGATGGAGATTTAGATGTTGAACGTTTCTTCTTCTTTGTGTGATACTCATCATCCTCTGACTCCGAGCCCTTCCGAGAACACACACACACACACACACGCACGCACGATAGGTTCAAAGAATGTGTGAGATTGCAATTGAGCTAAAGCATACTATAGGTCAAATTTCGAATGAGATCATAATACAAATATTACAGATTAACCTCCTTAAACTCTTCTAAACTCTGCTAATAGAACTGAACCAGCTCATCCATCTTAGAACTATTACAAAGAAAAATGTTAACTTCTGAAAAAGCAGAAGCGGTAACCATGGTTATCATTATCAAAACTATTCTGCAGGCAGTTCCCCTGATTGGTGCATTTATTTGATTGACTGTTGAATTTGAGTTGAAATGAGATGGCTCACTGATCGAGATCGGGAACGCTTCCTGTGGTGTTTCTTGGATTTCTTGGAGTGTTTTTTCGTCTTGGAGTGATGATGCTGACACTCGTGCTGAAGAGAGAAAGAGAGAGACCACTACGTTACAAAAATACTGATTATAAGTAGACAGATTTTCTAAATAAATTGCTTTGTTTAGCAACATGCTAAAAAAGCTTGCTGCCTTTTAAATAACTTTTTTGTAGGGTAATGAACATGCGAATCTAACAAAATAAACAACATGTGACAAATCTGACATTCAAGAAAACATCCAGACAGCTGGATTCCTGAAAATTAATGGCCACACAGTCCTGGAACAATTATATGGCAACACTTTAAAATAACGGTCCATTAGTCCAGGGCTTCCCAAACTTTTCAGCCAAAATAACAATGCTTGTGACTCTCAACCCCCAATATTCTCTGAGGCAGTTATAAATATCTAAACCTTACACACAACGGCACACATATACCAAAAGGCCCAAGTCTATTCATCATTTAATTTTGGAGAACGCAACTCGGAGACCATCCTCCATTTTGAGTTGTGGCCTGTGTTTATTTTTAATGTACATGAGTGCTATAAAGCTGTCAGAAAGTTTAACCTGGTGCCAAGGGGCGTACCGGACATTTTAAAAGTGGGGGGGACGGGTGTATGAGATCATATGTTCATATAATTATTAATCACCTGTTTCTAAATGGTCTGTCTCTAAAAGTGAGGGGGACGGATCCCCCCCGTCCCCCCCGGTTGCCTGCTGGTACCATAAAATCAATGTGCTGCATCTGACGCTTCTGCTGTGTCTTTAATATAGACCTTTTTCTTGGAACGCAAAATTTCCCATTATGCTTTGCGTGTACGCGCGAGGAGAATGCTAAGAACTTCCGGTCGGCAGCTTTTGTGTGTAAACAGTCACATTTGGACAGCTTTGAAATGATAGTTTTAATCTATTTTACCTGCTTTAATACTCTTTGAACTAATACTGCTGCCGATCAGCGCCACCTCTTGGACTGATCATTTAATGCGGTCTAATAGGATGGAAAACAACTGCTGTGAGGCATTTTCTGCCGTTTAACCTTAAATGAAGCCTTGTTATCGCTCAAGTCAACATTTTCTCTTTCTTTCAAATATATAACCAGTCCAAACAAATGTAGTTCACCATAATGTTTGACACACACACGTAGCATGTACTGTCCCACTAACACACTAATAACTGTGACAAAGTGAAAATAAAATAACAGTGAAATACAAACCGTGGTAAATACAACACATTAAATGAAACATAAACGGCTCGCGATTATAATGAACATACAAATCAGCCAGAAGAGTATCAGTCTTACTGAGGTAAATCACCTTTAGAGCTGTCTAAATGCATCAGAAACGGATTTTTGATATTTTAAAGGTAGGAAATGTACTAAAAAAATATCATAATATTAAAATGAGTTTTTGCATAAGAGATCATTAGACCCATTCAAAATATTTTAAACAAAAGACATACGATTTTGTACTCAGTGGCGCCCCCAGAAAATTTTTTTAGGGGTGGCCAGAGGAAGCTGACCCAAATCTTGGGGTGGCGCACACACACAAAAGACATATGAATTCAGTGTAATGCTATATTTTTGTTTCTGGTAAATGAAATAATGTGGTTAATACAATTTTTTTTTATTATTATTTACTCTTGAAATATCGCAGATTATTCCTAAATAAAAAAAAATAAAAAAATCTATAAATTCAAATTCAATAAAATAATAATTTTTAAAAAATCAATATTTAGTTTAAAAATTATATAAAATATGTAAAAAAATGCATCTATATAAATAACTTTTCTGTTATTTTCACATACTTTTACTGTACAGCATACGGTATATGCCATGTCTAAAATAAATGAAGATTAATGAATGAATTAATAAAACAAACAAATAAACAAAAGGTATTACTATATACGCACACACTCACTGTACAGACTCTAATAATATCATTTATCCATATTCCTTTTTGAGCCACAATATTATTAATACAGCTTCTTCTATTAATGTACCTTAAGCTAATTGCCATTGCCGTCTATTGAAGTTGTGTGTGTGCTGTCAACGGCGATCGGGGAGGGGCAGTGAATCAGCTACGTCGGTGGCACCAATCAATCCATAATAATTTAGTGGCTGCTATTTATTTATTGAAATATTGTGAATTTACTCAGTAAATTCATACATTAAAAGTATGTTACATTAGTAAGAGTACATTACATTAAAAGTAATAACATCAACAGCAAAATCATATTGGGGTGGTCATAGAACTGGCCAGAGTTTACACAGGGGTGGCCGTGGAGCCAAATCTGGAGCTTATCTAACAAAATAAATTATGATAATGGTTTAAAATGAGTACACCCAAATTTATTTTATAGAAAAATATTAAATACAAATTTTCAAAAATGGCAAAAATCAAGAGAAGCCAAAAATACACTGTTTTGTTGAAATGTTGTAGTTTGTAAGTGCTTTTTCAATATTTTACATGAATTTAAATGTATTATCTTTCCATTTCTATAGATGTTCTGTGACTAAATTATTCGAATAAATATATCTGTTTAATAAATCTGTTTTGTTCAATTGCACCAATATATATAACCCATATTCACTGAGAAATGGATAGAAATATTCATTTTCAAAATGTGTACTCATATATGCTGAGCACTGTACAAACGCGCCTGCTTTAAGAACTATTGTTCATACCTCTAGAACGTGCATGAAGTCTTTGAATATTCTCTTCCTCTCTGACTCCAGCGTGATGTCTTCAAAAGCTGGTTCTTTCAGGAAGCGCTCTCGTACCTGATCCAGCAAAACACACACACATCATTAGCAGAGCAACACTTAAAGGATCCAGTTGAGCTCATAGACACTCTATAACAGGCATGGGCAAACTTGATCCTGGAGGGCCGGTGTCCCTGCAGAGTTTTGCTCCAACACTAATCAAACACACCTGAACACCCTAATTAGTGTCTTCAAGATCACTAGAAAGCTACAAGCAGGTGTGTTTGATTAGGGTTGGAGCAAAACTATGCAGGGACACCGGCCCTCCAGGATCGAGTTTGCCCATCCCTGCTCTATAACCAGGGGTGCCTCACTTTATTTGGTCCAGTTATCAATGAAGTACCAGGAGATGTTGCTCGGGGTGTCGCTACTGAGGTGAAAAGTAGGGCTGCACAATATTGGAAAAATCTGATATTGCGATATATTATTTTTATACAATAAATTCTGCGATATAAATACAGTTTCACAATATGGTTTGAATAGCTCTATTTGGTGGCTTTCTGGGGAGTCTAACAATTTAAACCTTATCATTTCAAGCAATCATGACTATCTAGCAGAATTTTTAACTCGCGCATATTTTAGTTCAATCAACAATGACCTCAATTACATTCTAAACATGATGTCTGTCATAATTCTTGCTGTTGGTTAACTATGCTAGTGGTCGACTTAAGCTAAGGGAAAACAATCTTTGCGCCTGTGTGTGTGTGTGAGATCAGAGCCAAATACTGAGCTACTTTGCTTTCAGCATCTGGTATTTTGCTCTGAAAATGGTCATTGAAATTTGCTCATGTTTTTATTTTCGACCTGAAACCATTAATGTGCTTCTCAGACAATAATTCTCAGCAGCCGAAAATTGGGAAAAATCTGTAAAAATAATGAAATCTGGTAGGCAAAAGCACTTCTCTTGCTTCATATCTTCTCTTATGTGCACCCCTGTGTATAACTGTTGTATAGTAATAGTGTGACATACTCCCTCCCACGTTGCCTCGGGTTCTAGAGGGGGTGTGGCCTGTTTTAACATGCTCTTAAATGCCGCTTCCTTCCTCTTCATCTTTCTGGCCTCTTCTTTTTCCCGTTCCCGCTCTCGTGCTTCAGCCTTCTCGAGCAACTGAAAACACAGAAAGACATCAAAACTGAAATAAAACATCAGAAGTGGCTGATGTCATGGGGTAAGTAAAATAATCTTACTTCAAAACGAAAACAAGTTTATTTTGCTTACCCCCAATTGGCAGATTATTTTACTTGTTTTAAGGAAAAACTTACTTCATTTTGACTTACTATTTCTGAAAACAAGACAATGTTTTTGCAAGGGAACTAGGATTAAAACAAATGTTACAACTCTTTGTGATCAGTTGCTCCTTAACAATTAGTTTTATAAGTTTAAAATGTTTGTAAAATTACATATTTGTAAAAAAAAAGTAGAGTAAATATCGCCTTGTAAGCACTTCTTAAATTATATAATCCTCACGGCCACACCGCCTCATGTGTTTGTGTGTGTACTGCAACCGGCATTAGTGTGTGACTCATCATTTCAGAAAGGCTTGACTAAACTCCACCACAAACACATTAAATAAACTTACTTGGTAATTTTGACTAGTGACCTTATTTCATCAGTGTCTGGCTCAATCACTGACTGCTGTTTATCTGACGTAACGTCATTTAACACCACATCAAAGTGGTGGCCTGGGAGAAGCATCTCATTTGGATTTAAAGGCTACATTTAAACAGCTACATAGTCCTCAGACACTAAAATTGGCTGAGTCTACATTACATAATAAATAATCTGAAGTGTATTTTGAGGTGAAACTTTACAGACACATTCTGGAGACACCAAGTCTTATCTTACATCTTGTAACAGGGGTAAAATATGTGCCCTTTAAACGCCGTCAAGTAGTTAAGAAGCCACAATTTTATACAAATTACAGAGAACTTACCAATTGGATGTTTGGACTCTTTTAGGAAAATGGACATTAAATATATATATATGGGTTTGGAGGAAAGAAACTCTTAGGTTTGAAACATAAGGGCAAGTTTCTGACTTACTAATGTTATATAAAAGCTATAATTATTATAATTATATTAAAACTACGCTATTCTCACAAACATTGACAGTAGGTTTTGTATAGGTGCACCAAAACTCAAATCTAAAATCATCAGTGGAACTTTACACCACAATCTATCAGAGAATGTTTATCGTTTAACTCATATGTAAATTCGATTAACCCAAACATTAGTTATTTGTTTATCTTATAAATCTGTTGATCATTTGTGTATTCAAGTCTTGTTTCTAATTTGAATAAGTATTTTTTTTAGTCCCATTTAAAGGGATTACCAATGAAAACTAAGCTTTGAGCTGTATTGGGTATATTTACATGCTCAAATAATCTTGATCAACGTATACTGTCCCTTCATAGTGAAACAAAAATCTCAACACAATATAAAAAAATATACACCTCACCAGCCACTTTATTAGGTACACCTGCCAACTGCTTGTTAATGCAAATTTGTAATCAGCCAATCACATGGAAGCAACTCAATGCATTTAATCATCATGTAGACATGATCGAGACGATCAGCTGCAGTTCAAACAGAGAATTATTATGGGGAAAAAAGGGGATTTAAGTGACTTTGAATGTGGCATGGTTGTTGGTGCCAGATGGGCTGGTCTGAGTATTTCAGAAACTGCTGATCTACTGAGATTTTCACGCACAACCATCTCTAGGGATTACAAAGAATGGTCAGAAAAAAAGAAAAAATATCCAGTGAGCGGCAGATCTGTGGGCGCAAATGCCTTGTTGATGCCAGAGAATGACCAGACTGGTTCCAACCTTGAAGCAGATGGGATACAGCAGCAGAAAACCACACCGGGTGCCACTCCTGTCAGCTAAGAACAGGAAACTGAGGCTACAATCCACACATGCTCGGCAAAATTTGACAATAGAATATTGGAAAAACGTTGCCTGGTCAGACAAGTCTCGATTTCTGATGTGACATTCAAATTGTAGGGTCAGAATTTGGCGTCAACAACATGAAAGCATGGATCCATCCTGCTCTGTATTAATGGTTCAGGCTGGTGGTGGTGATTTCAGATTTAACAGTTATATAAATAATCTTAAATAATTATAAATACGTAACCTTCATTAAAATGGGAAGATTTTTGATTTTAGTGTATTTATAAACACTGAATCTTAATTTATACCAAGAAAAACTGGGGAAAGTCTCTCTATTGCATCAGAAATGTCACTTTGGTTGTAGTTTATTGCTGGAATCTCTAATCCTGAACATAGCCTGGTCTTGAGCAGGTTAGCCATGCATCATCAGATACCATGGCAACAAAGAGCGATTAAAACTGACGAGCAACCTTTATGGTACCTAAAAACCAAGATTGGCGCAAACTAAACTGAAATTAACTGGCTAACCATCTTATCTGTCTTCATGGTACAGGGCCCTGACCAAATGTTTTGTGTGTAGCTGTTATGTTTTGTGCCAAGCAGCCATGTAGTAAGTGGAATAATGTACATCTAGGCGGTTGTTTTTGAAGCAATTATTCCGTGAGAACCACACAAATTAGATTAATCCCTTTCTTATCAAAGCTCAGTTATTATTAATTATATTATCAATGATGATTTCTATAACACAGGTATCTTTTATATTGCTTCAAACTGTAGTTATACAGCGTACATATTTCAAGTTTTTCCATTTAAATGAGTACGAAGTATAAAACAGTGAATCATTTCAACAGGTCTTACACTGTTGAAGGCCAGTTTGATGTTTCCTGCATCAAGTGTGGTGGCGCGTTTATCAGAGCTGATCACTGAGCCAAAGTCCTCAAAGCCTGTGTTGATCTCCACAAGGAAACCTTTATCCTGGAACAAAACACACAAGCACACATTTCAACAAGGATTCAGTGCAAAATTTGATAAACACTGATCACCGCAGTTTCTCACTCACCTTCAGGATGTCTTTAATGATTCTCTTCTCATCATGGTAACGAGCTTTCAGATCCTCCACGTAAAACTTGAATAAGTCCAGAGGCGTGGAGCCTAAAACATGCAGAGCACAAAAACGCCATCATTTTAAAGGAACCCTCCATTTTTAGGAGGAGAAAATAGGCTCCTTTCACAAGTCCCGAAGACCTTTTTCATAATCCATTCAGCCGATCTGCCGAGAGCACTTTTAGCTTAGCTTAAATCATTAAATTAGGTTAGAGCATAAAGCATTAGCATCTCAGTTGAAAACATTTAATTTATATATATATGCGGTTAAAAATTTGGGTGCACCTAACTTTTGTTCTGGGGCACCTTAGAAATATCTTTGGCCGCACCAGTGCAAAAAGTTAGTCTAGAGCCCTGCTATTACAACCTTACTCACAAAAAAAAAAAAAAAAAAAAAAAAAAAAAAAAAAAAAAAAAAAAATAAAAATAATATATATATATATATATATATATATATATATATATATATATATATATATATATATATATATATATATATATATATATATATATATATAAATAATTTTTTTTATATATATATATTTTTATATATATATTTTTATATATATATATATATATATATATATATATTTTTTTTTTTTAATATATATATATATATATATATATATATATATATATATATATATATATATATAAGTATTATGTATATATATATATATATATATACACACACATACCTATATACATATCTATATGTGTGTGTGTGTATATATATATATATATATACACACACATATATAGCACCTTGATTACTACGCCAGAATGAGATATTTTAGAGGCTTTTTATTTTCCATCAGTCTTTGTGCACAATGTAATTACAGAAGACTCAACTTTTAAACAGGGAAACAATTAATAATTTTTTTTTAATTTTGTGAGTAAGATGGTAATAGCAGAGCTCTAGACTAACTTTTTGCACTGGTGCGGCCAAAAATGTTTCTAAGGTGCACCTGAACAAAAGTTAGGTGCACCCAAATTTTTAACCGCATCGCATTTAACACCAGTTTCACAAGTTCATAAAAAAATAAAAAAACATATCTATATAGGCAATATTGACTTGTAAATGATTAACCAACAATCTGGTTAACGTACAGTTCTTTATTTAAAGCACAATTCTACAAAAAGGGGACTTTCTACCACCCTTCACTATCTCTAATTGGTTTGGATGTTTGTGGCATATTGACCGTTTAACCCAGTGGTCTACCAACTTTAACCAAAGATCCCTAACTTCAAGCTAAAAGGCAAATCTACCCATTTTAAAAATGACAGAAAAATAAAGCTCCATATTTCATAGTCCTTTTCACCTTTGAGCTTTAATTTAACATGTTGAACTATGCAAAACCACTAGTTTAACCTACTTTACCATTTTTAATTTATGTTTAATATTTAATTAATGCAACGTTTGGTAAAATGATGTTAAATGATACTTTTGCAGATACTGCATTAGCATTTTATAGATGAGCTATAAACAAATCTACAAATAATTCAAATAGTAATAATGACTATGACAACACTAAATAAACTAAAATAATAGCATCATTAATTCACAATGGTATAATAATGCGAACTGCTGGATATTATTGTGAGAGATTAAGCGCAAACACACTGAAAGCGCTAGTTGAGGTCAGATTTAAATGCTGTTTTCTATTGCCAGTGAGAGTTTTGTGTGCTGCTTTGGTGCCTCGCGTTTTTGCAGTTTAATAAAACAAATTTGAGATGTTTTCAACTCACTGCGCTGTAGGCATGCCAGGAAAACACATGCATGTGGCACCGTGCGTCTCCAACTGAAATAACTTAAGCGTGCAAAAGACGCATATTTGAACAGCCCCTAATCACTTTGAGCCTCGCAGAGCGTTAATTACATGCTTATATTCTGTGAAGCGATCGATCTAATGTATAGGCCTGCTATTTTTATTTGACGGAAGAAAAAAACTGCCTATGACAGTTGTTAAAAAATAATTCAGTGAGTGTTTTCATTTTGTAGCCTAATCTAAATTTGTAATTTAAGTGAAAATACTGAGTGCAGCCCTATTTATTTCATTATTTGTATTATATTAATTTATTTAGTAGGCATATATTGTGTTTTTGGTGTTGTTGGAATGCTGCAGGTGCATTAAAAATCTGTTGTTTGCACATGTTAGAATAGATCAATATTTAAAAATGCAATAATTAATGTGTCAGACACAAAATACACACGTCAATTTTTTTTTATTTTACATTAAATGATCATTTATATTTATATTATTCTGACCGTTAACATTTAATATACGGATAACATGGTTGTTGGTTAAGAAAATTTAAAAAAGTTCCCTAGTTTGTGTCGATTGAACCACAGTCGGAGGCTTTTTAAAAATGTATTAATTTTTTGCTCTCAAATGGCTGGTCGCACCTCACTTTTTTTGTCGCACCATTGAAAAATTAGGTCGCACATGACCAAATTGCTTGCACTCTAGAGGCCTGAAGTGTAATCCAATTCAATGATTTATGCTAAGCTAAGCTAAAAGCACTTCTGCTAGACATAGAGATCGGCTAAATGGATTCAAATATGGTGAAAATTAACCGTTTACCACTACGGAAGGTGTAAAATGAACCATGTTTCTCTAACAGGAAAACATGTCAATATCCAATAATTATTTAATAAAATGAATTATTAAATAAGTGACAATTATCATGTACAAAATGCAAACATTCCGCCAAGTAATGGAGAGGTCATAGAATTTTGTGGTCTTTTAAAATGGTGGAGTCATGTGGAGTTCACAGACTGAACTGATGAAATGGAGACACCGTCAGAAATGAGGACAGGACCCTTTTATATGTATTATTCATCAGCATCAAAGACTGCCACGCTCTGAGTGTTTGTGCACAAACAAGAGAGGGAGAGAGAGAAAGAGGTAGAGACCTGGTTGGCCCAGCATGTTGCTGAAGCGAATATCGGCACTGATGGTTGGGTACATCTCCATCCAAGCAGACATGGAGTGCAGCTGCCCATGATCATGAAGCTCATCCAGGAATTTCTGAAACACAAATAACACTTCACAACCATGCCTGGACTCTTTTTGCTAATCAGTGACTGAACAGGGGCTAAACAGTTGTCATGTTGACCAGTGTCAATACTGATGAAGACTAGTACCACTTTTATGACGAATTGAATTTGCAATTAAAAAATCAGGAATAATTACCAATCATAAGAACACAGAATTAACAACTATAGGTGCAAAATTAGAGTTCAATTTGATCAAAACAATCAATACTACTGTCAGTAAAGTGACATTGTCAGATGCAGATTTTGTAGTACAAGTTTTGGAGCAGCATTTTATTCAAACCACAATGATGAAATATAATATTACGATCAATAAAACAATGGCAATATATACCATCTAGTATGTTTATGGATCAGATATCAGACATTGATTTCAATGATGATTTTTTTTGGCCAGATCAGGTATCAAGCAGATGAGGCCGATCCAAAACATACTAGCAAACATCTGTTGTGATTATGGCGAAGTCTATCTCTTATGTCTCCATGGTTGCAAGGCATTCTCTCTGTGCAAGTAGTTGGCCACATTGTTTATACTGAAGGACGCCAATTTACAGACACTGCTTAATATCATTTGCGCAAAATATCTTGATTATTACACCAGAATAGTTCCTAGCCATATCGGCCTTGTCATTTTCTGTCGCCCTTTATACAAAGTAACTACAGAAAAGTCAAGCTGAAATAAGAAAATTATCTAAACTCTTTGGTCCTTTTTAAAGCAAGATGCTAATGGTCTAATCTGAGTCAATGATTTATGCTAAGCTAAGCTAAAAGTGCTTTTGCCAGACATGGAGATTGGCTGAATGGATTCAAAAATGGTAAAACGAAACGTTTTCCAAGCAGCGATGGATACTGGAGAGCTGGGCGCTGTGACTTGAATGAAGCGCTTCAATCGTAAATGTATTTTATAACAATTCAAAGGGCAAAACTCATTTCACTGCTGAAATTCCTACTAACCCAGTCTACAACAGTATTTATGTCACAACTTGTTCAGTTGTTTTTCTTTGTAATAATGTAATCCATAATTTTGTTCATTGTTTCTAAAGCCCAGGGGTCTCTTTAATAAATGTGGCATGTGTCAGGAGGAGAGTTGGGATCTATAAGAAACAAACTTGACAGGAAAATGAGTGCAGCTGTAATTAGACTAAGTAAACATATTTAACTTAAATACTGACTGAATTGAAGCACTTAAAATTATTATATAGGAGTCATCATCATTATTAAATGAATTAACATAAAAACACTGGAACCCATCTTCTCTGCGTCACACCACACCACAACCTCAAAATATTATACAAATTTGAGTGTGCCTCACACAGGTGAGTGGGTTTGACAAACCACCTGTAGAAAACACTCTTTTGTCTCTGACATGTTAACCGCCACATTTGGACCAGACTTTCTTATAATCACTCCATATTAAAATGGAGTGATTATAGGATGCAGGTCTGTGGATCAAACGGTACCAGACCGCACAAAGCAAGCATAGTTTATTCACGTTTTATTTATTATCTGAGTCTGAACAATCATTTATTTTGAAAAATCTTTCATTTTGAAAAATGACCGTATTCTCTTGCTTACATCTCGGTCACTTGCTAGCAACTCTGAGTAAGAAACAGACGTCTTTGAAAAGTTTCTTTGCAAAGGACAAAAGAACTGCCAAGGAATGAATCCGCAACCCATTTGTCAACAAATCAGGTGAATCCAGCAAGTCTGTGCAAGAAGATTAACTGCTGGAGATTGCAAATGATGGCGACCATTCACATTTCGCGTCTTTTTCGCACAGAGGTTCGTTATTTCCAATGGAGGCTCACGCCTGCACCCAGATAAAAACATCTTCAGAATGCCACGAACACACTGTGAGTCACGCGACAAGAATTGACCCATCAGCTTGTATGGAAAATACACATTTCAGAGACTAATTATCTCAGACAAACACTGCGGGGCATTTTAATTTTCTCCATAAATAAAACTTGTATCAGAGTTGCAGCAATGTTTTGTCAGGTTGTCATTCTCTAAGAAAAAGGTCGATGGTCGCCTAGCAATCTACACCGACCTCCCCCGGGCCGCAGTAAAATTGTCAAGCGTTGACCGGTCCGCAGTGATAAAAAGGTTTGGGACCACTGTGTTAAATGACTAAACGTTAATGTATTATTTATTCTAACATGCGTACACTTTTAGGAAGGTTTCTACGCATTTTTATAAATGACATCCAGATTACCAGAGGTAGAGACATTCTGTAATTATACAATTATAAAAGAATTCTATAAATTTACTGCTAAAATATTTTAATCACCAGGCATTACCAACTATATATAGAATTATATTTAGTATAGCGCACATAGTATATCAAGTAAACAGTAGGAGTGCAACAGATCACGGTTGATCAGTGATCCGTTTGGAACGCACATGACCCGCTGATTAATAACTTTTTTGAACTTGTATGTTAATCCAACATTTATAACAATTGCAGAGAGATCGTCTCCCGTGTCATTCAAATCACGTGTATGACAGTCTTTTGGCTACCCAGTAAAATATAATGATGACGGAAGAAGTTGTGACGGGACCTAAGTGCTTTCTTAGGTTTTTAATTAAATGTGTTTTCTGTCACTGTTTGTTTAGCCTGCATTAATGCATTCAGTGTAAAGCTACACATAAACATTAAAAGATCGTGATCTCAGTTCAAACCCGCGTAACATGAAGGATAAATGATAATAATTTGCACATGTTTATTAATCCTTCTGAGTGTTGCATTTAAATCTGTGTTTGATCGAGAGGGAGATTCAGTTTTTACACTTTTTCAGTTCGTTACGAACAAGTAAATAACACAGAAGTACTGGGAGAACAGTTTATAGTTCAGATATAAACACTGATCTTTATGGTAAAGATTAAATTCACCGTTTAATGGAACTTGTCGCTGGTGAAAGCAATTACATTGTGTAACCAACAGGTGGCGCCAAACAACCATCAAATTTATGCCATTGAATAGTTTTTCGTAAATGATCAACCTACTATTGAAACATGACGTTTTTAGTGTGCATTGTTGAATCATTCATTAAAAATAAATGTTGTACAAGATGTTAGATTTCTACATTTAGCATTATCAGCAACAGTGGCAAAGATCATATTTCGTATTGAATACTTTTTTTCAGCTGGTTCTTTCTTGATTTTTATTTTTATAAAAATGACAGGTTCTAAGTTCTGTTAGTTGAAACCACTGGTTTTTGCAGTAATATTTTAGTATAAATGGAAAGCAAATAACATGTGTCTCCTTCCTTATTTGCAGATCCAAAAAATGGTTCGATCCGTGACTCAAAAACCGTAGTGTGATCCGAACCGTGAGATTTGTGATTCATTACACCACTAGTAAACAGCTTACAAAATCATTCTGATAACCTCAAGCAGTTTTTGTATTGGTAATACACATACACTGTAAAATATATGGACGTAGTATCTGTGACGTCACCCATAGGTTTCTGAAGAGCGCAAAAGAAGCTACAAGTAGGCGCGGCCAACCGTCGCCATTTAGTTTGCGTGTCATCGCACCCACGGCGGGATACCAAACAAGGGCTAAGAGGCGGGGAGTGAGCGGAGCTACAGACACCTGCTGGCACTCTGCTTAGACCTGGCAGACAGACTTTACTTTGGGAGAAACGCTTGATACTTTATTATCTGCGTCTCGTTTGTGTTCGGACCACATGTGCCTGGCTGTGCACTATATCAATAAAGTGTTTAGACTTTTAAAAACACTGTAGTAATACATTGAGCCACTAAGCATTGTTCTTATGACGTTTTTCTACAGGAGGAACACGCGAAATACTTCCAAACACTACAGATTTAGTCTGTGTTAGTAAATGCAAGACTATTGATGAAATCCAGCATAACACTGTATGATAACGCTTCAGATGACTGTTCTAGAGCCTACAGCTAATCAATCTGTCACATTCTGGAGTGCTTTACGGGTCTAAAGAAAAATATTAATGATAAATGATCTTAAATAAAACAAATACATTTATAGAGATGGTATACAAGTATATAACTTTACTCACATGGGAAACGGAGGCCCCGTGAATGGTTTGTGAGCACAATTAAATGCACACAGCATCCCATATCATCTGATAATTGTACGAAATAAGTCAGAAAGGCAGCTGACTGTGTAAAGCCACATAAAACAAAACAAAAATACGATGAATATGCCGAGATTAGTGGCTAATCTGCCGGATTCAGCTGAGGTGAAGTGACGGCGACCAGCGAGACCTAGCTGTCACTCAAGTGGCCACGCCCTTAATTATGCAATCTTAATATATCCTAAAGGAAACGGATGAGTTATAAAAAAAATTCACCCCCTCACAGTTGTCATGGAGGGTAATAATAGCTATATGAACCCAAATCGTTCTTTGTACCAGGCTGTAAACACCTTTTTTTCTGCTGTAAATTTGGCCATTCTAACGGTGGGCTCAATTGCAATTTGCTCTATTATAGAGCCAGGACTAGCGGAATTTTGATGAATTGCAGTTTCAGTTACTTCTGTATTGGCTTCCCGAGAGAGAGCAGGAGGTTGCCGCTTGGTAATACATCAATTGAATGCACTGGTATCTTATTGACAAACAGTAAATACATATTTCCCAGAACAGATCTGGTATGAAAACAAATTCCATAATGTGATCAATCCCGCTCTTTGTAATGTTCAATATTTAAACTGCAAATATTTTCCTGCCAAACATATGTCAGAGACTAAACTGTTTGAACCAATATTTAATGCACAAAAGTAATCAATTAAACAACTTTAATGCTTATTTGGGGTTAATGAAGTTCATAGTGTCAACCAAGCCAAGAGTTGCTTTAGCATTCTCTTTGTTAGCATCACAGCGTGATGATTTTCTATACTAGGTCAAACAGGCGATCTGTCAACACTGGCATTTGCTGATATTCCAGCATCAAGTTCCAATTAATTAAGTCGAAAGGTTTTGATTTCACTAGGCCTGGACGCGTGATGCAAATGACGAATGAGACGGAGTCACGTGTATGTGGGTGCGTCACCTGGAAAGACTCTCTGTTCTTGCGCTGTCGACGTCTCTCGCGCAGCAGAGTTTTCTGCTTCTCATCTTCTTCCTCTTTCTCAAGCGCACGGATGTGTTCCTCAAAACAGATCAGCGCATCTTCCTTGTCCATGTCTAATGCACACACGCACACACACACACACAGGAAGATAAAAGCTTTCTATATCAAACACAGTGTCTCTCATTAGGTGGGTTAAAAGCATCATCAGGTAGGGGCTGCAGTACGGTGTGTTGTGTGTGTGTGTACAGGTTTATGTGGTTTGCAGGGACACAAAGTTGTATGTTGACACGGTATGACTTAGTTGCTATGACTTAGAATGCTATTAAAGGGATAGTTTACCCCAAAATTAACTCATTATTTACTCGTCATCAAGTGGTTCCAAGTTATTGAGTTTCTATCTTCTGTTGAACACAAAAGAGAAAAGAAAGCTGAAAACCTGTAACCACTGACTTTCATAGTGAGAAAAACATAGTGAGAAGTCAATGGTTACGCATTTCCAACATTGTTCAAAATATCTTCTTTTGTGTTCAACAGAAGAAAGAAAATAAGGTTTGGAAAATATATAGAGGTTTTCCATTAACATTAGGGCTAATTTCAAGAAGCCATCGTGTTATTAACATATGAACAAACTGTTGGTTTTAGATCCAACGGAGGGAGTGGACAAATTTTTGGGCTATATACAAGCATGTGTGTGTGTGTGTTCATACTCTGTAGCTCCTCGTCTTCAGCAAATGTGGGATTGTCCAGCAGGTACTGTTGCGCCTCAGACCATGTTGTTCTGTATGTCACATTGGCCATATTGTCCAGAATGTTCTTCAGTGCTTCCCAGTTCCTCTTCCTCAGCTGTTTAGCTTGTTCCTAAATCAAATAATAGAGATTGTGTGGCATTAAGCTGAAGGGAGTCTATTTATTAGCCAACTTAGTAATAACTTTTACATTTAATAATAACAACAACAACAACAACAACAACAACAACAATAACAATAATAATAATAGTAATAATAATAATAATAATAATAATAATAATAATAATAATAATACCAATAATAATAATAGTAATAATAATAATAATAATAATAATAATAATAATAATACCAATAATAATAATAGTAATATAATAATAATAATATTTTATCTGGAATATTTATGATATAAAATAGTTCTTGAATTCCTCACTCCATTGACCCCATATCAGGTTAAAATTAAAATCATATTCAATATGTATACGTGAATGGTAACTTTGAACAGATGACAGTTTTAACTAATATGCTGTGTCTTTTTGTTGCTATTTCTATGCAGCATTTTCTAAAAAGGCTAATGTGGAATGATTTAGGGAGTATAGTAACTAAAAACTTAACACATGACATAAAAATAACTTTAACCAAATCCAATATTAAAACCACATATTTGGTAAATAAAGTAAGTTTTTCATATAATACGTCTACTAAACAACAGAAATTATTACGTTACGCAATAATCCACCTCTCATAGTGCTCGGCATAAATAAGTACACCCCTCACAAATCTCTCTTTTAAATTCAATCTTTCATAGGAAGCTATACAATATTATATTTGTGCATATACATTAGATTAGTCAGTACTGATGCCAAATCTGGAACTTATCTAACAAAATAACTTGCGATAACGGTCCAAAAATGAGTACACCCAAATTTATATGTTATAGAAAATATTAAATACAAATAAAAAACAGGATTAATCAAGAGAAGCAAAACAATTTTGTATTTTTTTTAGAATGTATTTTTGTAAATATGTTTGGAGACTAAAATATTATTTGGATCAATATATCTGTTTAATAAATCTGTTTTGTTTAAAAGCCCCAAATACATTGCCTATAATTACTGAGAAATGGATACAAACTTACAATTTCAAAATGGGCTGTACTCAATTATGCTGAGCACTGTAGATTTCTCTTAAATTAATATTTTCTATGGGATGCTTTACAGTAATATATTTGTCCGTATACATTAGATAAAATATGTACTAAAGCCAAAACTGAAACTAATAATTTTGTTAAAAGAAATAAATAATAATAAAAAAAATTAACATCACACTACAAACAGACCATAAACCCAAATTAATATGTTGGGGAAAATTTTTTAAATATAATTATAATAAATAAGAAATTTAGCATACCCAAATTAATGTGGGGAGGAAAATATTAAATACAATTTTAACAAACAGGGAAAAAAAGAAAGAAAAAAAAAAAAAAAAAATATATATATATATATATATATATATATATATATATATATATATATATATATATATATATATATATATATATATATATATATATATATATATATATATAAATAAAAATATTATAATATCAAGAGAGGGATTAAAAAAAAACATGAAATTGATTAAATTTTGAACTCATTTGAATTTTGATGCAATACCTTTATATTGCTAAAAATATTATCTAAACATCTGCATTTTAATGAATAATATTACCAAAATTAATATAAAAACTGAATAATTGTTTATTTACACACATTTTAATAAAAAAATAACGCAAAGATGGCCTAAAAACAAGTGGAAATCTATAACTTGGAAGAATGATCACATTTTAATATTTGTTCAATAATAATAATAATAATAATAATACAAATAAATAAATAAATAAATAAAAAATTAAAATAAAAATCGAGAACTTCAAGAACAAACAGGTATTACATCATATTGCTGTATGGTGTAGTAAATATAATAATACATCATGTGTTAGTGATTTTATGACTCATTAAATCTAACTACACTCAGTAATTGCCTCCCACACTCATATTCAGTTTATTGATTTATAATTTAAGTTTAAAGACTGAAACGCATCCAATAGAAACACATTTAAATGTTTAAATTGTAAAATGCTAAATTAATTAGTAGATTATTAGTGTATGTATGTATGTATGTATATATATATATATATATATATATATATATATATATATATATATATATATATATATATATATATATATATATATATATATGAGAGCTCAGTGATAAACAGAATTAGTCTTGTCAAACCTTCTCTTTCTTTGCCAAATAAAAAAGCACATCTTCATAGATCTCCAGCCGGTCTCTCTCTGGAACACACGACCAAACCTCTTGATCTCCAAACATCTGCTCCGCTTTCCTGTAGAGTAGGGTATCACAACGTTTCAATAAAAAGGTTAATGGCATCGATGAATCCTGAAGTAAAGTGAAACGGCTATAAACTCCAGCAAGATCATCAAAGTCATTGTATGCAGAACCATAGACCTTTATCTATAAATAAAGGAGTCTTATGGAAACTACATTAATCAACAGAAAGCTACGTTATGTGTTTGCTGGCCTCACCCATCCTGCAGCCCTTTCAGTCAGTCAGCACGTCAAAGGGTTAAACAATTAACGCACAGCACTACTACGATTACAGAAATGTTTGCTCTATTATAATTCACTTTTAATACGTTTTGCTGCAATTATAACCTTTGATTATAACCCTTCAAAAATAAAAAACAGCCATGACTGAAAGAGAAGCTGTAATGTCCCCACCATGAAAGAATTAATGTAGCGGAAACCATATGTTTATTTATATTTATAAATTAAACATTTATATCTGATAATGTATAATTATATCTAGTAATTTGTAAATATTTTGGTTTTGATATTTCTTATTTATATATATATACACAACATTTATACACAGCAAGTACACAATGTAAATACAAACGTTTATTTTGGATGCGATTAATCTCATTTAATCGTTAGAGAGCACTAATAAAAACATACTATGTGATAATAACAGCTTTACAATTCAATAATAAATTAAGAAATAAATCTTACATTAAATTAGGGCTGCAACAACGAATAGATTAAAATCGATAACTAAAAGCATTGACAACAAATTTCATAATCGATTCGTCGTGTCGCGCAATGCGGAGACGTTTGATTATTATTTTAGTTGAGCGCGGATCGGAGTAAACGCACTCTGCGTCTCTCGCGCAGTGATGCCTACAGAGAGTTTCAGCGCCTCATAGACAGGACAGAGCAAAAAATTTGCGGAGGTAACGTTAGAAGAAAGATACATGGCGAGGAAGGGAGCAACAGCATGGTAAATCGCTACAGAATCCGACTTTTGTTCAGTTTTGAAGTGAGGAAGGTAATGTCCCTGGTGTTGGTGTTTACTTGTTATCCAGCTAGACGAGCATCAGGTGAAAAATTTAAACTGAGCTCTGGTGCGTTGGCTGGTGCTGAGCCATGTTATCACAGTTATGCAATGTTTTTCACCACCCAATGCTTATTTTATGTTTTAGACACGTAAATACACACAAGTACTAATAAAACAATACATTTAGAGTTTGTAAAACAGACAGGAAAGTCTATGAAAGTCTAACAATCCACTCAAATATAATTCGCAGATGTGTTGTATTCATAACAGATACACGTAGTGAAAGTAACAATAAAGTAATATCTATTCTTCTCCCAGCTGGCCAATAATATCCAGGTAAGCACAGCGTCTTCATGACTCATGATGACTTTAGGATCTGTATTTGCTGCTGTGTTAGTGGGCGGGGCCGCAGGTTTAAATTTCCCCGGGTTTGCATGCGCAACCATTGGGCGGGGCTTATGTTTCGTAGCCACGTCATGCCGAAACGGCTAAAGACTCGTTTTGAAGACGATTCATTCTAACCACTATGAATTGACTCTTTTAAAGATGAATCAATAGTTTTTAAAATGGTCCACTTTCAGATTTAAGCCTTAGCTGGGTATTTTACTTCACTTAGAGCTGTGTTACACACTACATGGAAGGTCATTTTCAAAAACCCACAATGGGGGCTCTTTAATTTTGTTTTTATTTATTTATTTTTTTAGAAAACAAGACATTTCATGTGTCTAGTATGCATCTTGATTTAAGATTTTTGGATTGAAAACAGGACAAAACTATTTCGTTACTTTTTTTTAAAAAAAAACTATTATTATTATTATTATTATTATTATAACAGCTCAAGGATGTTCAAGGACAACATGTTTGTACACTTTATAAAGATTTTAGCTCTGTTTTTGAATAAAAGGTGGGAAATAAATGCTTTCCTTTTTTAAAAAAATCAGATTCATCGATTAATTGAAAAAATAATCAACAGATTATTAATCGGTTATTAAAATAATCGTTAGTTGCAGTCCTACATTTAATGTGATTATTCACTTATAGGATAAATAGCTTCATGGGGACAAGTTTTTTTAAGCATCAGTATAAACTGTGCTCTCAATATAAAAATCTTGCCTGGTAGTCTTTAAAATTTTATAAAATATGTTTTACGATGAGAGGCCTGGCAGTGGTTACACGTTGGTGGTGCCTCATTCTTCAATAAACATAAATGACACCACATAGAGAAAAATCCTGCATGCATTTCATGTTCACTGAAGAAACACCTTGAATCTTAAGTGTCAAGGGGGTGAATAAATTATCAGGAAATCTGAACTAATCCTTTAAGCATACCTTAAAGCCCAAACATAGCCGTAGTTCAACAGTTAGTCAGGAGGTGGCAGTGATATTACAGGTTATTAACATCAAATGTCTGCTAATTAATAACACAGAGCATCTTCCAGTCCTTAAGACACAGCGAGACAGGAACTCACGAAAAACAACACTGCTATTTAAAGCCTGATTACAGGTGAGACCTACACCAATAGCATCATTTGACTTAGTGACATCACCAAATGTAACCATGGCAACACTAATGTGATTTTAATCATCCAAGTAAGTAGGGGAGTAAAGTTCACCTGCTCTGAATCAATGACAGATAAAGACAACAAGTAAAAAAACAAAAAATAAATCATTAACCTGGCTTATAGTAATATTAATAATAGATTTTTAATAAACCAGAATGGAGCTTTAGCATAGAAATCATGTGGATCGTTTATTATGATGTGGATCGTTACCAGGGCATTGCAATGTAGCTTGTATGGTGTTGTAATGCGTAACTATAGAGCAGTGTTTCCCAACCCTGTTCCTGGAGGCACACCAACAGTACATATTTTGGATGTCTCCCTTTTCTGACCCATTAACTTCAGGTGTTGGAGTCTCTTCTGATGTTATGATAAGTTGATTCAGGTGTGTTTGATTAGGGAGAGGTTGAAAATGTGTACTGTTGGTGTGCCTTCAGGAACAGGGTTGGGAAACACTGCTATAGAGGATTTGTGGGTTAAGGTTTTAGTATTCTTTTTAAGATACACTTCAAGTCACACATTAGGACTAGTGCTGTCAATCGATTAAAAATTGTTACTAATTAATCACACTTTTTTTCTGCAATTAATCGCGATTAATCGCATTTAAAAGACTGAAACTTGTAATTTGGGCTATTCGAACGTAAAATGAATGTAAACGCAAGACAAAAAACTATTTTAAATACAAAATATGATTGTTTATTAGAATTTTTGTTTAACTTGTAAAACAGATTTCTTCATGTAAACAACATACCTGCAATAAACCATCAAGATCCTCAAGCCATATTTATTACAGAAATAATAACAACGTCATATAAATGCCATTTGAATTACAAAACAATCAATGCCAATAACAAACAAAAATGATTTCCATGTTGGATTCTGAGTGAACTGCAGAAAAATGCCAAAAAGCAGGCGTTGCAAATGTGGAAAATTATACTAATAAAGTAATGAATACAAACAATTGCACTCATTGAAAAGTTGTATTACTGCGAGTGGAGAACATTAATTATAAAGTAGAAAGAATTTTGTTTAGTCCTCCTTTATATTCAGCCAGTTAAGACAGTAAAGTCTGTTGACATTATCAGGGGACAACGTTATCCTTTCATATCGAATGAAGTGACCTGAGAGTGAGATCAGTCTCTCACAAGCAGAATCAGCATATGAATTTCAGTGACTAATTTTGGTGCCACTGGTGCTACGACAAGGACGTAAGAAGGATCAAGTTGTACATCAAAGGCACCCACAGGTACGCGTTGTGTCACACCAAAAACTAGTTCTTACAGGGACTTTGGTCACACCATCTCTAAACATTTAGTCCTAAACAACTTTGAGGGATACACCATCGGCGATGTTTAGGCATTTGTTCTTGTTGCTAGGAAACGCGCGCGCTTCAGATTCATCAACACGTACGATCGAGTTCATCAAATTTGCTTAAACTAAGCGTTCGATAGTATAGCTATATTGTACAAGCAAGGATTCTGACACCGCAACCTGAAGCAGACGCTTTACAAAAGTTGCGTTTAAGGGAGGAAACACGTCAAACTAATGAAACATTTGAGGGCTCATGGAATCATGGCCGAGCAATGTGCTGTCTTTGACAGCTTGCGACATCCTCTGCAATTTTTAGAGTACATTTACATGGACACCAATACTCCGATTTTAATATGATTAAGAAAATACTCTAATTAAGAGTCTACAATGTAAACAGCGATTTTTGATAACCTTAAAGGACCACCGAGTCATGAAATTCTGAGGTTTTTCTTTCCATTCGGCATGTGGTATCAAATTCCATTAAAACAAAAGTCGAAATATTAAAAATGAAACATACGAAATTAGATGAAACTCTGAAGGAAACGCTGGATAGCCTGGTAATGCATCAGTAATTATTTTATACTGAAACGTTCCTTCTAAAAGTCCTTCCTTGGTCTTATCCATATTTCTTTGCACGTTAAACACACGTCGCCACAACAGGAAATAAAAAAACGAACTAAATTAACTGCGTTAATTGTGTACATTTTTTAAATTACGTTAAATATTTCAAATTAATCGCATGCGTTAACGCGCTAATTTTGACAGCACTAATTAGGACACATTAAGACTTTACGCTTTAAGTCATTAAGTCAATACACTTGAAAGAGGTATCTTCTACTCACCCATTTCTTAAAGAGCCCCTATTATGCATTAAAAAGGGTCATATTTTGGTTTTGGGGGTCTCCAACAACAGGCTGATATGCATGCAAGGTCAAAAATAATTTTCATTGTCTTATATTATGCATTTAGTTTTACCTAATTATCCCAGCGACTCTCATATGATTCGTTCAGTGATTCATTTGCTCCCAAACCCCTCCTTTGCGCGAAGCTAATCTGCGCTGATTGGACCGATGACGGTCTCTTGCAATTGGTCAACATCGTTCAGAGAAATGCCCACCACGGCTTATCAACAATATTGAAGTAGTCAAAGTGCATAGTGTATGTGTGAGCATACCTACCAACACTCCTGTTTTTCCCAGGAGTCTCCCATATTTCAGACCTATCTTCCGCCACCCTCCCGTTTTGTTATTTCTCAGTTAAACACCAGCATATTGCTCTATTCTTAGCCATAAGTAAAAACAGTGACACACATTCAGTATTAATCCACAGTGGCAAAAGCTGAACTATTTTGAAAATTGACAAACGGCAGTAGATCCCGAGCTCACAAATGCATTTAAATCCGTAAACAAAGCGCCATTCGTCACGTTTTCAACGTGGCTTTAGACGCGATATGACAATATAAAGAGTTAACCTGATAGTACAAGCAGTTACAAGTAACAAAACACAATTAAAAATCATTTGCAAGCTAGAGAAAACAAGGAGGCAGCCATTTAAAAAAAGATCTGCTACAGTGTTCTTTTTTTCTTGCTAGAGTGTTTGCGGGCGGGGCCAGGGGTTTCAATTTTACCAGGTTTGTGAGCGCAACAAATGGGCGGGGCTTAAGTTCAGTATCGACATCACGCCAGCACAGCTAAAGACTCGTTATCAAGATGTTTCATTTGAAGCACTATGAGTCGACTCTTTTATAGATTAATCAATAGTTTTAAACACTGTGCACTTTCAGATTTAAGCCTTAGCTGGGAAATTTCACTTCACTTCGAGCTGTGTTACGCACTACATGGAAGGTCATTTTCGAAAACCCACAATAGGGGCTCTTTAATATTTATATATAGTAATAACAAATTAATTCTTAATATCTTTCTTTTTTTGTTTTATTGTATTTGGATGAAATACATGTGGTGACAAGAGACTTTAACATTACCAAATCTTAGTGTCCATTATTCAGCCTGCTGTATATAATGTGATTTGTATAAAAACTCACTTGTATCGTGTGGTTGACGTCATCTTCTCGTGGTTCTCCAGGAAGCGTTGGAAAGTCTCTTTAGACTCCTTGTATTTTATTCTGGCTTCTTCCTTTTCCTCTTTTTCTGTCTGCACTTTATAAGCATTGAACGCCTGTTTCTTCTCACTCAGCTTGGGCAGAGCACTGCACACACACAGAGAATAAGACGTCAGTGAAGAATCGCAGGAATAAGTTTAACGGCACAAGATGTAAAAGCTTCTAAATGTCAATAATGCGGTGCAGTAATTGGTTACCTGTAACGAGGGTCATTAATTATCAGCTTCATTGCCTGCTCCCATGATGCATTGGAAGAAACGCCCTATAGTCACAAAGAAGGAGAGAAAAGATACGTTACTAAAGGACAAGACCTGAAATTGTAACACTGCTCAACACAGGGTTGGATGAAATATTTCAATTGGGAAAAATAAAGTGTATTGTAAATATGGCTGGGTGATAAATATATTTTACCCAATAACTCAAGTGTGTAATTTACATTAATTAGTTTGAATGAAAATCAGTTTTCACTCTAATGCCGCGTTCACACCAGATGTGGATGAAGCGTCAAGCGCGAATGATTTCCATGTTAAGTCAATGCAAAGATGCAAATAGAGATCCTGCGGCACTATTCGCGAGAATGAGGGAGCGAATGACACGATTAACACGAGTTGAGCGTTTTACGTACAAATCGCTCAAGTTGGAAAATCTGAACTTTAGTAGACATCCGCGCTGCATTAACCAATCAGGAGCTTGCTCCTGTAGGGGCATGATTATGACTGTTGGTGTTCCAGGGGAAAAAATCCTCTTGCGAACACTGGTCAACAGTTCATCAAACTGGGCTCGGCTCAGTCGGAAGCACCGCTGAAAGCTTCCATCATCCAGGTATATTTTCTTGAGAAGTTGATGAACTCTCAGAGCTGGGTGCACCTCTGAAATGATCTGGTGGACTCAAGACACGGCGCCGAACAAATATACGCTGTTTTCAGCCTTCCTAAAGCACATAAAGCACAGCTTATCTCTCAATAAAAACTATGTTAGCCATTTAGCAACAAAGCTACAGTCACCGGGCAGACAGAAGACACAAATTCGTGTCTATTGTGAAGTGAATTCAGCAGCCTAAGTAGGTTTACTGTTAATTTAAACGCTATTTTTCATATGTCAGAGTCAATGATTCACATAAACTGAAGTTTAAATTGACAAAAAGGTGTCAGCCAGTAACATCGCTCCATACAAACACCCAGGAGCCAAACGCGTTACGCAACACTGGAAAAGTAATGTGATTGCTGATGTCCTCTGCAAAGCGCAGACATATTATGTGAACTGCAGAACATGAAAAAAAGGGAAACGCGAACTTTGTAGCATGTGTAGATTTCAGCCCAGGTGAACGCGGTGAAGATGTGCTTTGAAATGACATCTGACAACCAAAACGGGCCAGTAACAGCAAAAAAGGCCAGCTTGATTAACATTGAGTAGCATTTTGGCTTGCATTTCGGTAAAATATGCGTCTGATCAGTAAGAGCTCATAGCAGTTGTCTATCATGTGTTATGTTGTTTTGAAAAAATCTACCATGAATCTGTGTTTTATGTGCTGAGACTATTGCACTAATAATATTTGTCAATGTACTTTTATTGTCTTTGTATTGAACTGTTATTACATTCTTAGTAGAACGTGCAATGATCAATGTGTTGACTGCATTTAACTGACACTAAAACTAGCCCATGCTAATGTTGCACTATCAACATAATGAACAGTGTTACATGCAATTGTTTTGCACTAAAATTAGTCACAGGTAATGTTGGATTGTTTGTGCAGTGTGTTATGTGCTGTCAAACAGCATGTAAATACATGTTTCCTGCAAATATAATGCAAATTCTGGCATGTTGCCGTCAACTCGACTCTAATAACAAAGGCCCCTTCAAAAAAATCATTCAGCCCAAAAGTAGTTCCATTGCCAGAGCAGAATAGCTTAATTTAGATTTTCTAATGGCTTGTTTCCACTGACTGGTACAGTTTGGTACGGTTCGGGTCGGTAAGGGTCACCTTAATCAGGCTTGCGTTTCCACTACCAAGGGTACCCTTTTGGTGGCTGTGGTGTATGACAGAAAGTTTCAGTCGATGTCATTTTCGCTCAAGGAAATGTCTACAATAAAGCTGTACGGGTCACTTACATATCATATGAGAAGCACTTCTCACAAAACAGATACTTTACACACATAAATACTTCTGTATGAATGTTTATTACTAACTTTTCTATAAACATGAGTTGATTATAACTGCAGATCACTGACAGTGCGAAATAGCCTACTGTAACGCCTGTTATTATATAAAATAAATAAATAAATGCAACATATATGAACACATACAGCCCCTTACAGTCTCCGATATATTAGTAACTACAGAAGAACTACACTAAGCAGACATTTAGTCCTTATTTAGGTTCAAAACAACACAAAATATAGCCCACAGTCAGTGTAAACCTCTCGTCCGTGTCAGTAATCTTCAGCAGCACATGTAGCCTCTGTTAGACAGTAATTCCTTCATTCTGAGTTCATAATAGTCCAAAAGGTGATAATAATAATAGTTAAACATGGCAGTTTGTTCATGTTTGCTGAAAAAATAATGTGCTCCTTTTTTTCCGGCTTCTCCTTTGTTTTTTCGCGGGTCTCTCTCGCGTTTGTCAGTGTCTGACAGGATCGGGTTTCAAAAGCACGTCAATAATCAAGCGCACGTTATTAACACGTTATTATCATCATTATCATCAGCTCAAGAAGTTTGTTATTTCAGATATAGAAGTGCGGCCAGCGCAAGCAAGAAAGCGAAACCGCTCGCGCTTCAGACTGGCTCGTAAAAAACTAAGGGGCACAGGGTAAATCTGCTCTTCTTTTTGGCTGTTCCTCAAGATGACGACAAAGTTTGTTTGAGCCCGGGTCAACCATGGCTCTTTATTATATGTATATGTAATTCCGCTGTAATCTCTCGGCTGTGTATTTTGAACATGGCGGGTTTTTTGTTTTCATTCTGGCTTGTTGCGTAAGCGAATGACGTATCTCTGTAAACCAATAGCGTTCAGCTGCGCGTCTAGGTCTGCGTTTTGGTACCCTTTCTCGTGTTTTGGTACCCTTCTCGTGTTTTGGTACCCTTTCTCGTGTTTTGGTACCCTATAGAAAGGGTGCCGAAAAGTGGAACGGTTCGGTACGCCTTTCGACAATGGAAATGGCCAAAAAAAGCGTACCAAACTGAACCGTACCACTCAATGGAAACGGGCCATAAAGAACAATTAAACGTCTTGAGTATGTTAATGGCTGTATGTATTCAAATGAAAGGTGAGATGTCTAATAGAATTAATAAATAACTATTGTTGATAATAAAAACGTATTATAGGTTATAAATGTAGATCCACAGAGAGAAGAGAAAAGCAGAAGAATGAAAAAAGAAAAGGGTGAGAAAAAAGGCTCGCAGAGGTAAATTTCCAGGTTGACATCATGAATCAGAAAGTTCTTTATCCGTAATGAGCGTGTCTTTCTGGAAGGCCGTCAGGGGTCTGTGAAGCGTGCGATTCCACAGTCTTCTGTTTCACTCACTCCAGTCTAATCACACTCACAGCAATTAAACAGCCGTGGCTCTCACAGGAGCACTTTGTGTGCCAAATTAAAACACACTAAATTTAGAAAGACCCAGCCGGAATATCAACACCTCCCTCCTCACTTCACAGGGGAGAGAAGAAAGAAAGAAAAAATACCTTTTCTTTCAGGAGTTCTTTAAAGGCCTGCTTCGCCTCCTCTTTTGTATTCCACTTGTAAACTTTCTTCACCAGCTCAGGTCTCTCCTCCTTTGAAACGTCGTTACTGCAATAGAAACGAATCAAGGAATGAATACCCACAACACAATTATCTTTTAAAATGGAAATTAGCATTTGGTCTTTTATGCCACAAAACATTTCTAAAAGCTTCATGTGACTTAGCGAGGCAATTTTCAGCAGCAAATATTCAAGCATTTCATCCAGTGGGATATGATTAGATTAGGAAAAGTGAAAGATGTTTGAATACATTCAATGATCTGCTGTTTACATCAATACAAATATTACTAATATTATAACTAGAAATTAAAGGGAACATATTATGGACATTTTTAATAGATGTAAAGTAAGTCTCTCATGTCCCTAGAGCAGGGCTATTTAATTGGCGGCGCCCGAGGAAATTTGTTCCGGCCCCCCAAATAGTGTGACCATCAAAAATACATTAAGTTCAGTTAAAAAACAGCTGCTATAGTTTTTAGTATAGATTAAACTTTATTGTCATTACACATGTACAAGGCAACGAAATGGAGTTTAGGTCCAACCAGCAGTGCAATAGCAGCAAGTGCAGGATACAGGTATAAGTTATAAAGTACAGTTATAGAAAAACTATGGTAATATTTACAGATGGATGTACTATGAACATTATATACAGGTTTTATTAGCTATGAATGTAGATTTACAATAAATGAATATATTTACAGATTGCCATTAATAATCAGAAGTGCGCAGATAGATAAACATAATTACAAATGTATACGCACAGTGGGTGTGTACATAATTGACCCTTCACTAAGCCCCGCCCTCTTTAGTTACTGTTGCTATGCCTGTCAAGCTTTCGTGCCTGGCACGTCTTTTACAACGTGTATGCGCCGGTGTCATTTCCAGGGATATAATTAGTAATTTTTGGCGAACAGGTGAGATATCCGAGAAAGCCAGACAAAAAGGACTGTAGTATGCATTACAGGGGTATATTCACGACTTAATAGGCAACCAATTAAAGAATAATTCAATCAAAATTGAAGCTAGCTTAGCCTAGCCGCCTCATACATCCAACTTAACTCCGCTCCTTTAGTGCCCCTCACACAGCTTGATCAACGCTGGCGTTTCTCCTCTTGGGTTTTTGGTTTTGAAAAGTGAAAAAATTCCACCATCCTGTCCTAACTCAAGGATACTGGGTGTCAGATTTGCACAATCCATAAGCACAACGCCTTGGCGAAAGCTCGAAAGCTTAACAGAACCCCTGCGCGTAGCTACAGTTGCTAAGCCACGATTGGTGGGTGGCGGTTCTTGGGTGTGGCTTAGCATAGGGTCAATTACAAAAGTACATGCACAGTGGGCATGTACAGTTCAAATAAGTGAATCAGAACAATGTAGTGCAATGAATATGTGCAATTTAAATGTGCAAATGTTAAATAGTGCAGTGATTGTGAGGAGTATAAATTAGGAGAGTGTGGGGGGGTGTATTGGGGGGCAAAAAAGTCAGTGGGGTGCAGAGTTCAAAAGGGAGACAGCTCTGGGGAAAAAGCTGTTCCTCAGTCTGCTGGTTTTTGTCCGGGGGAGCCTGAAGCGCCTGCCGGAAGGCAGGAGAAAAAACAGTCTGTGAGCAGGGTGAGAGGAGTCCTTAAGAATACTGCGTGCTCTGCGCAGACAGTGTTTTTTCTGGATGTCCTCTATGACTGGCAGTGTGGTCGCTGTGATGCGTTGGGCAGTTTTCATACTTGGCAATATCTATTTAATATTTCGCTATCTATAAACCATAATAATAACTCTTGTATAGCAGTTCCACAACATTCTGTCACTCGAATCCCCAGTCAGAAAAGTCTAGTGGCTGGGAATGGGCTTTTTAGTGTCTGGCAAAATGTTAATGTTGTTTCCGTGTGTTTGGATGAATATGGCCATGGTGTAAATGCACAATACAGTTACGATCTTATTGCCACATTATATTGTTATGATAACATGATATATGCCTTCAGTGATTTCCTGAAGATAAAAACAAAAAAAAAAACAACTGGAATAACTACAGTAGTCGCGATCGTCAGATCTTATATGAAGCAAGAGATCACGATGACATATGATGACGTGCGCAGGTGCTGTAGTGCTGTCCCAATTCTTAGGGGTTAATTTTGAGGCTCTTCCCCTTCACACTCAATTTCAAGGGCCAAGGGTAGGGGTACAAAAATAGAATTGGGATTGGGCCTAAACAGGATAACATATTTTCAGCAGCCAAAAATTCGGTACGTCTGCTGTGTGATTGGCTCTTATATAGAGTATAAAAGTCCAGAGCTCTTCATTGTTATTGACACAAATTTTATCGCGATTCGATATATCATTTATCAGCCCAGCATTAATTCTTCACCTACTTTCTTGATTCATGCAGACACGTCAGAAAATGACATATTCTGCATGGTTTGTAGTAGGGTTGCACTCAAATGGTTAGATATTGAAATATTTGTATAAAACAATAACACTATTTAACAATCTCTACATAACTTCACTGGCCATAATAGCAGTAAATCTATGCTAAACTATATAATGATAACAATTGGGTGGCGCTGTGGCCAATGCAGTGGAAATAGGTTTACTGTAGTGACGTCTGGATTACCTTGATTACTTAAAACTCATAAGTCGTGTGTAAACAATCATTCAGTGGGCTTAGTTCCTTATTTATCCCCCTTTGCTCTACATAAATTCATTTTGATATGCAACAATGGTTTTATTTGGAAAGTTTTCAACTAAAAACACATATGGTATTGAATGCATAAGCTTGTGAATCTAACTTAAAGGGATAATTCAACCAAAAATGAAACTTCCACCATCATTAAAGTCTCATGAATGTTTAGAGGTGAACTATCCCTTTAAGTGTCTTCAGAAACAGTGTCACAAATAAGGTTTAATCAGAAAATAACATCCTCCTCATTTCAATAAACAATCAATCATATGTAGCTTAATATGGAACGATTCAGAATATTCCTAAGTTGTAAAGTGCATTACTTGGTCTCAAATGTATGTGCATTCATCACCTAGGCTGGGTCTCCACGCTGGGCGTTTCCTCAGTGGAGTTCACAGCGACATCACTGCTGACCTCAACAGCCTGCGCAGGCACGTGAGAAGGCTGTTCCTCGATGGTGCCAGTCACCATGGTAGCCTCTGTCTCAGCAACCGGCGCCACAGTAACAGAAGACTCGCTCTGAGCTGTAAGAGCGGGGGTGGTGCCAGGAGCCACAACATCAGCCGTCCTAGAACAGACACTCAGAGATTAGCTCAAAATGATCACAGATGGATTCAAAAAGAGAGTAGACTGCCTTATTCGAAGCCAAAATATCAGATTTCCAGACTTTTCTGTGACTGTGACTAGGGATGGGTATCGTTAAGGTTTTAACGGTATTACTACTTTTATCGATACCACTTATCAGTTCGGTACTTTAACGGTTCTCTTATCTGTACTTTTCGTATGTTTTTTTTATAAAAACACATTAACGCATTCACATAAATGAGTTAATGGTGTTTTGGGAGTTAACTGTAGTTTTTAATACAGTTTTGGAGCATCTTTCAATGTAAAAATAATGTTTTTAAGTATTTCTTAATAAGCATAGTTTATTATTAGGCTATTCATAGGCTAAATTTGTAAATACAGCTGATGTAAAAGAATTTTTAATGTTAAAATGTATTTAGGCTACTGCTCCGATAAAAAGTTTGGAATGAAGTTTCACTATGAAGCACTATAGTTTTATTAAAATGTGGCTGCTGAATGCACACTTTGGGAGGAGTATAAGCTTAGGGTGCAAGTTTGTAATTTCCAATGGAGGTGCACGACTTGCGAAATAGGGAGTGACGCGCACATGGTATGAAAGTCACTCGAATTTTCCAGGCGCCCCTAGTTGAAAAACATCTCAGCCTTCCAGAATACCGTGAGTATCTGCTTTAGACTTTGTATCTGCTTTAGACTTTGTATGAAATATACACATTTCAGTAACGGTAGACTCATTACCTCAGACAAACACAGCGGTTTTTGCTTTTCTCCATAAACTTGTATCAGAGCTGCAGCAATGGTTTGTCTGTTTGTCATCCTCTGAAAAAACGGTTGATGTTCGCCTAGTTAGAGAAAGATGGCAGGGAAGCACGAGCGCAGAGCGCATTGAAAATGAAGGAAACCACATGCTTATCCTTTTCACTTGCGCATTTTGAGTTGCGTCAGAATAACAACACTCGTGAAAATGAGTGCAGTGACTAGCAGCATTGAGGAGACTGTAAATAAATATTGATGTAAGGATTTTGCTAGAGTGGCTTTTGTTTTCTTTTCTTGTGCATCCCAGCCACTAGCTCCCCATCTGAAAGATTATTTCGCATAGGGAGTAATGTAGTCATTCAACTTGACATTTTTGTAATTTTGCAGTATGTATTTGAATAATGATGGTTAGTTCCTTTATGTGTACGCTCAGATTTGATAGTCATAATTTGTTTTGTTGACAGAGTTTGGGGTTTACTGTATCATTATTATTCACACCTTAACATTTGCTTCGATTTGCTTCATTTGTTCAGTGTTTATACTTTACCATTGCGCACACTTTGTAACATTTTATTGATGAAGTTTAAAAGTCTCATTGACACTTATGTGTATTTTATTATAAAGAGATCAGATATTGTTTAAATGTTTTTGTTTTTGACTATTAAAACTATTTGCCTTAGTAATGCTGGTAAATTAAGTGTTTAAATTAAAAAATCCTAATATTCTTAAATGGATTGCTAAAAAAAATTCAATAATTTTCGATACCAAATGATATAAAACATGATATTGTGATTTGTTTTTTGCTGTATCACCCAGCCCTATAACAAATTACTATAATCGATTAAATTCAGATATCTGTATTGATTTTTATTTAACCAAAAATGAAGGAAGGATTTTAAATAAAGATTTCTTTAAATAAGATTATTTGTATGTTTTTTTAAAGATAAACAAAATGGTTTTAGATGAACATTAGGCTAAACTAGTTCTGCCATAATATGTAACATTTTTGGGTGAACTAAGTTTTTATAGTTTAGTAAAAGCAGAAACTCACCCATTTTCCTCTGCCTTTATCATAGCTGAAGAAAAAGAGAAAAAAAAAAAAAGTTAAACAATTTTTAATTCTTAATTTAAGAGAAAACAACGTTATATTAATTTTGCCTACTGACCTTCCAGGTCTTCCAGTTCTTTGGGTTTAGTCCAGCGAGACTCTTTGGTCTGTGAGTTATAGTAATAGGGCTTTCCGGTGTCTGACTTATACTCTTTCCATGGGCATTTCGACAACATTTGCTACAAAATAAGCACAAACATTCAAAACAAATGAGAACATTGTCATTCATCTGACAAAATCCTTGTAGTACACACACAAAATAAAGACAAAGGTTGTCCAGTAAAATGATCACTCGGAAATACAGTTAGAAGCTAAATAATCTATATATTTTTTCCAGACTCAAATAAATTTGAGTCTGTAAAATTTACTCTGCCTACTCTTGGGCAAAACATTTCTGTCTTTCTCATTTCTTTTAAACACAAAAAGATATTGTAAATGAAGCTGAAAACCTGTAACCATTGTCTTCCATAGTATTTGTTTTCCTACACTGTAAAAAATGGCGGTGATTTCAATAGTAAAAAAAAAACTGTAAAAATGTTACAGTAAAAATCCATAACCTGGTTAATGGTATGTTTCTTTAATATTTAACGGCGAATAACCATAAATTGACTTTCCCAGAATTCCCTGCATGGCACATAACTTTTTATGCTTTTTGTTGACATTACTATGGATCTTTTGAGTTGTTTCCCCATCAGTTATGTACATTAGAGATTTATGTTACATCTAATGTTGATAAACAATGTTTATTTCATGACTTTAATTTTATGTGTGTTACCGTACTGGTATTTAGTAACTGTGTGAATGACACTGAGCACCCTCTATACACTGATACACTTTTCTGCAAGTGGGTAAAGTTGTTTGTGATGAGCATTGGTTTATTATGTAACTTTCTCATCACCACCTGCATATGGCTGTGCTAACGTGTTAACTGTGAAACAAAAGATGAGTAGATGTTGGTAATTCAAAATAAAGACATATTACATCTATAAATGAATGAAATACGGTAGTTTACTGTAAAAATTAGAAATTACTTTTATAGTTTGTACCGTATTTTTAACAGTAAAATACTGGCAACCACAGCTGCTGGTTTTTAACCGTAAATTTTACGGATTTATTTTTTACAGTGTATGATTGAAGTCAGTGGTTACAGGTTTTCAGCTCTCGTAAAAGTATCTCCTAGATCAAAAGAAAAAAACTCAAAGATTTGAAACCACTTTAGGCCGAGCAAATGTTCATTTTTGGGTGAACTATTCCTTTAAGAAGACTGATGAAGCCGGCTTATTTCCATAATGACCAACACAATCTAACAAGAGCAGCACAAATTAGTGTAGAGTCACAAACAAGCAGAGCTGATGATAATTACAAGCAGATAATCTACTGACACAGGCACAGCTTGCTGCATAAAATCTCACACCAGCAAATATCACAACCATCAAATGCAAAATTTGTAAAGATATCAAACAGCTGAAGGTCAAATTTTAATAGTATTATTAAATATTATTTTTCAAATATTTCCCAAGTGCAAAAAACAAAGGAAGAGAATGTTTACAGTACCTCATATTGTATTCATCTTCTAGAGAAAGTATAATTGCTTTTACATGGCAGGACTAAAAGCAGTATTTACATAAAAAAAGACTATTTAGATTTTTTTTTTAACAATAAGTGCTTAACTAAGTGCTGTCCATAAGACAATGAGCAAAGGTTATTAGACAGACACTCAATCGTAAAAAAACAGACAATAAGACCATTAAAATAAAAACAGATAATAGCTCTCAATAGGCCTCAAAGTCAGACTATATACGTTTTTAACTTGATTTAATAAACAATATATTAGCCCCCTACAGAATAATCCACTTATCCAAAGAGCTGCCTAATTAACCTAACTTGCCTAGTTAGGCTAATTAACCTAATTAAACTTGTTAAGCTTTTAAATTGCACTTTCGGTCGAACAAAGCTCTAGTAGTACTTACAGTACAGTACAGTAGTCGACTTTTCGCCTAAAAGACATCGGCCCAATACCAATTTTACCCCCTAGCCCTTCCCCTTATCCCTACCCCTCGTTTTAAACCAGCTAATCAACCTCTTACTAGATATACTAGAAACTTCCTGGCAGGTGTGTTGAAGCAAGTTGGAGATAAACTCTCCAGGACAACAGCCCTCCAGGACCGAGTTTAGACACCCCTGCTTTAATATATTCATAACGGCGTTCTTGTTTTACCGTTATGCTTTAAAAAAACACTAAAATAAAAACTGCTAAATTTCGCGATCTAAAATCCATAATCATTACTCCTGTACAGCAGTTCCACAACATTCTGACACTCGAATACCCTGTCAGAAAAAGTAAATATATATATATATATATATATATATATATACATATACATACATAAAAAATATATATATATAAAAATATATATATACAACAGTTCTGTCTGGTTCTTGAATCTGATTGGCTGATGGCCGTGCGATATTTTGCCAGTAACATCACACAAAGGCCTCTTCACCCTTCACTGTGTATCACTGTGTTCACTCCGCCCACATACAGCCAGTAACAAGCAGAGACGCTACAGTGTAACAAATATTGTTAAATTGTTTGTTAGAAAACAAAATGTACTTTTCAGGGTTTTTTTTTGGTCGAGAACATGGTTGTTTAGATTGCAACTATGCAGTTTATTTTTTAAAATAGTGCCTATTTTAAAATATTTACAATTTATTCGTGGTATTTTGTCCCTCACCCATTGAAATTGTGTGTTTATTCTCTTTTATGCTAAAATTGTTCAAATAAATGTTAAAAAGTCTAAAAACAAAACCATTAGTCAAGCACTTTATATGATTAATTTAATTTCTTCAATAAATTGTGCATATTGGGAACTCCTTCCAATGAATATGAAGGTTATCTGCAAAAATCCCTTTGTACAAACCTTTTCATAGATTTCAAAATGTGTGTCTTAATAGGTTTTTATGCCAAAAAAGGGGCAAGCTGTGAATAACTCTGGCCCTAATACTCTAAAATGTTAATTAATAATCTATCAGCTCTCTCCGTTGAGAATATCCACTTGGCAATTGGTGTGAATGAAACTTCTGGAAATGAGAATGAACAAGCCTCAATTCTAAAATCCTTACCACCGATTAACTACAATTATTTTAGTAGTTCTAGTAGCACTATGTAAATCAGGAGGTTTTATGAAAAATCTAAAATAAAGCACAATATGAAAGCTCGTGACCTCCTGAATGAACAGTAACTGGCAGATGAAAGAATATGACTGTAAGTAATGATGAGGGGTTGACCTGTTTTTACCTCTGCGGGTGATTTGAGTTCATCTGGTTTCTCCCAGGTGGATTGTTTGGTCTCTGTGTTGTAGTAGTAGATTTTTCCATCCAGAGATTTGTGCTCGGTCCACACTGACTTCTGTAGGAGATATTATGAACATGTCTCTTATTAATACATCATTAGCGGCTAGCCATCGTCAGTCATTTCATCAGCTGCATTCTGCAATTACTAGTTATGTTGTACATAAAAAACCAACCATAACAGCTGGCTAACCTTATCCATGTTTGTTCGTTCATTTATGTATTTCTTCATTCTCTTTCTGCAGGAATGGGAATTGCTAATAAAACTGTGCTTTTACTTCTCATTAAAGGATATCCTTTAGGATAGATTGATTATTTTTGACAAAACACCATTTTTATTTAAAGAATATCTGTCATTTAAATAAAAAAGAAATAGTTACTAATTAAAATTGATAAATCTCTAAATTTCACATCCCTAAATATTTCAACAGATTTACTACACAACCATCAATATCCCAAAACCACAAGATTATGTGCTGGCTGCTCTTTTCACCAGAATTATAATAACTGAAGTCCTCCCGATGTCAATAAAGACACAAGGGTTTTAGAGTGTTACAAAAACATAAATGTCAAAGTTAAAGGAAAGCTTTCTTATCAAATCTAATCCCCTTAATCAATTAGATAATGTAGCCAATCAAAAAAAATGGTCTCTAAACTGACAACTCATTGAATTTGCTCACTGAACTGCTATTTAACAGCTCAATAGTTGGGGTGTGATGAAACGCTTACTCCAAGAGATGACACACGAGATTGGGTTCATGACAATGAGACAAGATTTTTATACTATTTTTTCAAATCCTCAATGATGAAATATATGGATGAAATAATAGTCTTTTATTCAATTTAAAAACAATAAAGAATTCGCAAAATGCTAAACTAGGTGCTTTTTTGTTAATCAACTTATTTATTTTGTTATTTTACTTCAATTTTAATAAATTCTACGCCGTAAAGAGCATGCAAATACTGCAAAACATTTTACTAATATATTAATGGAAAATAGTGTTTATATATAAATATTATATATACAGTTGATGTCAGAATTATTAGCCCCCCTAAATTATTAGCCTCGTTTATTTTTTCTTGAATTTCTGTTTAAAGGAGAGAAGTTTTTTTTCAACACATTTCTAAACATAATAGTTTTAATAACTCATTTCTAATAACTGATTTATTTTATCTTTGCCATGATGATAAATAATAATTGACTAGATATTTATCAAGACACTTTTATCAAGGTTATAAAACATTTAACATTTAAAGGCTTAACTAGGTTAATTAGGTTAACTAGGCAGGTTAGGGTAATTAGGCAAGTTATTATATAATGATGGTTTGTTCTGTAGACTATCGAAAAAAATAGCTTAAAGAGGCTAATAATTTTGACCTTAAAATGGTTTTAAAAACTGCTTTTATTCTAGCCGAAATAAAACAAATAAGACTTTCTCCAGAAGAAAAAATATTATCAGACATACTGTGAAAATTTCCTTGCTCTGTTAAACATAATTTGGGAAATATAAAAAAAAAAAATTAAAATTCAAAAGGGGGGGTAATAATTCTGTATGTAATGGCAAAATATTTGCAAATATATGAATAGAAAATATATTTTTATTCAATTATTTAGGCTCCTTTTTCAATAAACTTTCCTTTTATTTGAATGAATTATGCCATAAAGGACATGAAAACACTGCAAAATATTTAGTTATAAACTGACTGGACAAACTCTGAGCTATTGGTAGGCCCACACGGAATCTGCGTGCGCAGAATTCTGCAGATTTTTCGCCCATCATTAATTCTGTTTAGTTAAAAAAATTATATTTTTGCCTCCAAACTTCAGTGCTAAAATCACCCTCACGCTCCATCATAACATCATAACTCACGAGACAACCTTTGTCCTCAATGAGAAATCTTGTCGTGATTTGGTCTCACGAGATCTCGTCACACCCCTAATGACGAGTCAAAAGGAACTGCTGTTTTTGTGTCTTTATAAAGTCTCATGGAATTTGGATGGAAAAGAGCAACCTTTATAATGTGTGTTTCATGGTAAATAAATAAGCAGGAGATAGGGAAACAATAAGGTATATAAAGACAATATTAATTTGTATGTGACATTTCCATTAAAACTCCTGGAAAAATAAGTCACCACAGATGTGATTCCGGTTCTTATTATCCAAATATCACAAGTCTCACAAGCTTTAAACACAATACTAATATCTCATATATAAAAACTTGCCTTTTTTGGCTGTTCATCAGGTGAAGACTCGGTTGATGTGGTGCTCTAGTAAGAAATAAATAATACTCTCATGTAAAAGTATTCTGCTTTTAATGCTTTAAAAGGGATAGATCCATTAACTTCCATTATATTTGTTTTTCCAAATATATAGAATAAGAATAATATGGACATTTTTGGGTGAACTATCCCTTTAACAGCACTAGATTTGGCTTGTAAAATGATCAGACATGAATTTGATTTAAATCACCATCCTAACAACGCAATATTAACAATAATGTGTTTGGCTGTTTTTCTTACAGTTGTTCCAGGAGCAGCCGGAGCTGAAATAGAGCAAAAACACTGATTACATTTAAAAAATCTAAATAAACAAACTGATTATAACCCAATACAATTTGTTTTTCTTACCTGCAGCCTCCACTGGACTCACACCAGGCTGAAATGGAAAAAAGAATAGGGTTTTGATACAAAAACATACACCTTTCAAGAGAATAAACATGCTGATTTGCATGTACTTTCGTGCAACCCATAATAAAAGCCCTGTCAAAATTGTTGGAATTAAATTAGTCTGTGTGTAGATCTAAAGATACCGGCGCTAACTTCATTAGCAGTGTCCTTGCCACAAATTACAGGAAAAGAAAATGACATCCTGACTAACAGTATAGTTTGACTGACAGTTCCCAGGACGCACCTGATCAGACTTCTTCATCTACAGCTCGAAGCCAGGTGCTAGTTATTACCGATGCTATCAGTATTTAATATGATTAACTGAAGACAGGCTCTTTGATGCTTATTATAGCTGATTAAATAAAAGCAGATCTTATTTACAATTGAATCAAGGAGGCATGTTCAAAAGACAGCAACACATGCCATCTACACTAAAAAGCGCATTTTTAGAAGTAGATGCTGTTTACTTCAAGCACAAATAGGGACAGATGCCATTTACACTGAATGCAAATAGCATTTAGAGACCAGGTGAAGACCAGAATTTACACCAAGTGAAAACAGCAGTATTTTCTTAGCATCATGCGATCAATGATAAGTGTTAGTGGGAGATACAGTGCATCCGGAAAGTATTCATAGCGCTTCACTCTAACTATGCTAGAAACCTCCTGGCAGGTGTGTTGAAGCAAGTTGGAGCTAAACTCAGCAGGACACCGGCCCTCCAGGACCGAGTTTGTACACCCCTGGTCTATTAGTTCTGTTTGGATCCACTGCACTTCATCGTAACTGTACTTGATCCGCAATAAAAAGATCATTTTTATGCGGAAATAAAGCGAACGCTTGAAATGATCCAGACCGCGAAGCATACACAGAATCCAGTGGAGACTGGCGCATCTTTCAAATGCACTCGTAGGGTGTAGCGCGTATGGATAAATATACTTTTAACTTTTCATCTACACTAAGGCTCGTGGCAACGTTCTCCCATGCTGTTTCCTTGACCTGCAAGTCTTCAATTTGCAAATTACATCGATCATAAAGAACTGTATATGCTTCTCACGCTCTATGAGGAGTGTCATTCATGTCAATTGCCTATGATATCAAGTCATTTTGTTTTGATCGTCAGCACAATGTAGGCCTTTAGCTATTATAATATTTAAAAATATATAGATATGATAATATTTATACATAATCAAACGGGTGTGCAACTTAAGCAAAACCAATACTAAAATTGTTTTAAATATGGTTTTGCAGTTTAGACCAGTGGTGTAGTCCTAAAAAGAAAAGGTGTACTATTACACTCGACCCAAATTTTAAATAAAAGTAGGCCAAGAAACGACGAAAGTCAGTGTTTCTTTGATTCATTAGCTATATATTATATACATATTATATGTATACAAGCTGGCCTTGACAATTGGCTGTATGTATACAGTATGTAGCTTATATAACAATTTTATTACTGAAAAGAGTCAATCAAGATAGTTACAACAATTTAGTTAACTTTTATTTAAGTTAACTCAATAGGGCCTGTGCATACATGGAAAGACAGCTTTTTAACTTACTTTCTTTGCTTATTACTTCACATTTAATAGGTTCCTTTAAACATCAATCAGCCATTAATTTTGATTGCCACATTCATGCATGCTTGTTTTAAACCAAACTATTAGGACTCGGTCTTCTGTTGTCGCTATTATATACTAGTAGTTTCCCTTTTAAATTGCATATTGTTATGCGATTTTTAAGTAGTCTTTGCCTCATAAAAAAAACATTTTAGTGTTCCCTAAATTTAGTGTTCCCTTTAGTGTTATATATATAGTGTCGTTCCCTGTAGCGGTAGGCACGATTAAGACAAATGTGAAATACTGTTGTACAGGGGCGATTTTAGGATTTGCATTTTAGGGCGCATAAGGAACAGATCATTTTGGGGTAAACAATGAAAAATGTATATACATTTATACACATGTACATTTTTAAGTAAGAATTTAAAATAATACACAAAAAATTTGGGAATTTTAATCAGAAAAATAAATGAGTATACCGAGGGTATATGCAATTATTGATCCTCAGAGGTGGTAATACCCAAACAGCTCGTGGAAAAAAGTAAGCATACTGAGTATACGTGCGTATAGCAAGGACTACACCACTGGTTTGGACACAAACAAATATGTTGCATTTTTAATCATCTAAGTTCATTTGATTGACTATATAAAAATGTGTGCATATCAGGTGCATTTATATTAAATGTGTTTCGCTTCTCGGCCTTGGTTTTTTCACTTTCATCCAAGAAATTTCATTTCGGTGCATCCCTATCAATCACCCAACCCTATTTCAACCTAAAATAAATAGTCGCAAAGTGTGCTAATGTGGGGAAGGAGACATACCCCACACTCCAGATTAAACAGATCTGTTCTGCTACTATCACTCAAATCACATGGACAAGTGTTATGGGGATTGGTGCTGATCCTAAATTGGTCCATTTCCCCACTTTGCAGTCTGCTCATTAGGGTTATTTTGACTCTGCTGACAGCATGTGAGGGTCTATATTTAACCTGCACTGCTAGATTAGTGTGATATTCAGGGTAGTTTACCGGTCCTGTAGGCTGGATTGATGCAGCTGGCAGACGAGGTGGCATCATCATTCCAGGCATCATTGGTGGCATCATGGCTGGCATCTAAGAAAAGAGTTGAATGAAAAATTTATGTAAATCGCTAATTTCCCTCCTACACTGCACAGGAGGAAAGCTGGGTGTGAGAAGAGGGGTGTAGAAGCACATCTTGTGGCTTGTAGTTTGCAGTGCCTCATTATAATCTGATCCTCACACTCCAAAAACATCCACTGACATGACATTCATCTCACATAATCACAAATACACAAATATACACATATGGTGCATGGACATATTGCAGAAAATTGATGAGATCTGCTGTTTGTTAAGAACTGTGGAAAAACAAAGTCTACAAATACAACATTATATATTATGATTGAACAGTTCAGATGCAAAAACCTCTGAGCCGTCTGAAATTTCCATACAAAATGAACATTTTTCTCAGCCTCCTTTATTTATGTCGAGTTATTTCACTTCAAATACCATGAGAGAGACTTATCCTCTGCAGAAAAAGTGAAATAACTGAACCTACACACAGGAGCCTGATAAAAATCCTCCTTTTAGAAGAAAATTTCAGATGAAATCACGTTCTCTTCAATTGCACAAGTATGTACTGAATCAACGCAATCCTCATTTTACAAGCAGAACTTCCATAGTTCAAATGAGTGCACTAGACATGCAGCACTCGAAGCCCGTCCTTCGCTACTGCTAACTTTTATTGCTATAATCGAAATGGCATTACAGTCCACATTATATTGACTAATTCTGTGAACCTCTTGTGCACAAACATTTATCAATAATTAGCATTGTAGCCTGTCAGTATCAATATACAATGTAGTCAAACTAGCAGAGATCCATGGGGAAAGTTAAACTGATGGATTTAAATGCTTACATGTTCATAATGCGTGGGTTACGCTGTTTCACTTTTAGAATTTTAGTCGGTGTGTCATGTTTGGCCATAAAATAAACCTTTAGTTAGTTACAAATGTCAAAGTCCACTTCAAACGGAGACATTGTGTCTTAAAAAATATATTTTCAAGAACTACAACAAACTCGTTTGGACTACTGTGGTGTTTTCTAGGGTTTACGGTCAGTGTTGCCAGATATTGATGACATTTTCCAGCCCAAAATCGGTCCAAAACCTGCTAAAAGCACAAAAAAGCCTTGCCAAAAATATTAGATTCATATTTTATTTATTTAAATCGGAATTAACCTAGTAACTTTAACAGTCATAATTTTAACCACACAGCAACCAATGCCAGCAGTCACAGAACCACAAAACAACCCACACTGCACTTATTGTTGTGTAGATTACACTACCTATTAGAGTATGTTTTACTTTCGAAATGGTGAATAAATTTGTCCCATAAACTCTTTTTTTTTTTTAAAAAACATAATTAGGCGCAGCTTGTCAATTGCAGAAAAAAAAAAAGGATTGAAAAAGGAGTCATGATAAACTGCGGTGACTTTAACTGCAGGCGCTGCATGATGCGCGTGCACACAAAGGGGAGTCAGTTTTGTCCGGGGAGTCAGATTTCGATACAACTTTCCTTCACCCCCCCCCTGGAGGATGGGCCAAGCGGTTTGCGCTATGCACTAGTCACTACTAACTGAATGGTGTAGGTTATGTTTTGTTAAAGTTGCATATAAAATTTACGCCTCAAAACTGCCCAAATTGTCAACCCACCTATGCCATTTTTTACCCGCAAAATCAAATTCAAAACCACCCAATCTGGCAACACTGTTTATAGCATCACGAACAGGCTCATTAGAAAATCACAAGTTAGGGGGTGCAAAATAATAATCACTACTCATGTCTTGCAATATCGAACTGGAATTGAAATACCCAAATTCATGAACTTCTCTCTAACATATGTAATTAAGTAGCTTTTTATCTCAGAGAAAGACAGAATGAATGTTCTGAATGAACTGCTCATACAATGAACAGTGTGTATCTGTTGTGAATAACACATCATCAAATCAGATTGTGTGAAATAATTATCTTCCATAGACATGATTGTGTATTTTACAAACTATAATGGTTTGTTTTTCTAGTACATGTGTGTATTCAAATGTCTGCGTGTAAAAGAGTTGCATTCAGTAACGTTTGGAACACACGAGCAATGAACCTGAAAGTCCTTTATCGAAATGATTCTATGCAAATACATGAACCATACCACCCCATTTCTGTTGGCATCTGTTTGAACTAATTTTCTCCAACATGCTGAAGTAGCACTTTTTCCTGTGCATTCACGGGAAACTCTCAAACACTCTTCAAACTTTTCAAAATTTATTCGAAAATAATTGTCTTCTAACTCCCAGTTTTTAACCCTTAAATATTACGAATACACAATGTTTTATATGCTGCTTTTTTATATATGAATAGGCTGGAAATCTACTGTTAATGCTTTATTTTGGTGGCTAAATAATAAGAACAATAACTGCTGTTTCTACGATGGACAGAATCATACCACAAAGACAACAGGTCGTCCTAACTTAGTCTCTAGTGTATAACGCTGGGTCATATCTAGAACTTAACAGATATTGCAATTAAACACATCATAATGTTTTAAGCCAGGAGTCACCAATCTTGGTCCTGAAGGGCCGGTGTACCTGCAGAGTTTATGTCCGACCAGCCTGGAAGTTTCAATTATAACTAGTAAGACCCTGATTAGCTTGTTCAGGTGTGTTTAATTAGGGTTGGAGCTAAACTCTGCAGGACGCAAACCCTCTAGGAACAGGTCTGGTGACCACTAGTCTCGCGTAACCAGACCAAATGGCTGAAGGTTGCACACTGTTTATTTATTTAATAACTATCTTATATTTATTTTAGAATGTATATTTTGGTCTCATTGGACATGTACACCATCCTTTAATTTTTTTATTGTTCCATAATATGATTGTACATGTTATTCATGTATAATATGCCTTTCATTTTATTTTTTATGAACCTTCAACAAAAATTGAGATCAATAGCCGCATTTCCACTATTGGGCCAGTGCGTGCCAGGGCTTTAATCGGGCCAGGCCAGGCCAATAGCCCGGGAGGTTGAAAAATGAGGCCGAAATCATGTCGCGTTTCCACTGTCGGGCTAGTTGCTCGCAGCGCGTCACGCAAACACCGCCCCCAGTACGCCCCCCGAATCAAACGTCACACAACCCGTCACACAACCCGCCCACTTCAGCGGGAACAAAAAACTCAAATTATAACCATAAACACAACCTGGCATCACTACGAGAGCTGGAAGATGGAGAACACCGAAGCGATTGTTTTTTTACTGTTTGTGGTCTGTTGGTGTAAGGCCAGACAGCGATCCCTGGATAAGGACATTCGAGTTCAGGGCATTTACTTCAAACACAGATTTTTCTTAGTGAGTTGATCAAGCGCGATAGCAAAACAAATGTAAGGGAAGAAAGCATCTTGTCCGCTCTTTACCTGACAGGAAAACTCCGCCTTTGTACGTAACCCCGCCCCGAAGCCCCAGTTGGCCCTCCTTGGCCCAAGGTATTCGGCGGGCCGAAAAAGGCCGGACGCTGGCCCCAAGGAAGCCCCGCTTTGGCCCGATTACGCCCCGGAAGTGATAGTGGAAACGCGACTGGCCTTGGCTCGCCCTGGCTCGCTCGCATTAGGCGCGATAGTGGAAACGCGGCTAATGTTAGATAGCTGGGGTAGGAGAGAGGGTTTTAAGTTCCTTTTTGTAGTAAGCTAAATTCACTGTGATAAAGTACTTCCAAGAGAACTTTGATGGATGGTCCATCTCTTTCTTGTAAGGATTTAGGCGGTACTGTATGAATGAAGGTTTTTTTAATGAAAAAAGTACCCACATTTGGTTGTTTACCACCAAATATTACATTTGTCTTAAAAAAAATGAATTTTTAAACAATTTGTCAGTTACAGGCATGCAACATTTAGGAAATTAAGTCAAACTAAATAATTTTCCCTTTTCACTACTGTATCTAATTCTTGTCATCAAATTCTAAATTCAACATTTTACTAAAGCTACTAATCTCTGTATAAAAAAAAATTATGCTGCTGCAGTCTTTCTGAAGTTATTTATCATAGTCATTTTAAAACAGCAACAATCCCAAAATAAAACCTGAATTCCAAAAGCATTTCTTAGTTACCTGTCCAATTGGTGGAGCGCCCATTGGAGGCATCATGGGTGGCATTATTCCCGGGGGCATGGGAGCCAGGCTGGGCGGCCTCTGGCCCATGGGTGGCATTCCCATTGGAGGGAAGTGAGGCGGGATTCCTGGTGGCCCCATCTTTAGCAAACACACAAAGTAATTTAATATGTGAATGACAGGAGATACAAACAAGGAGTCGCAAAGACAGAAAGTGGTGACTTTAAACCAGGTAAATGCTTTTTAACTAGGCATGGGCCAGTATAAGATTCTGACAGTATGATAACCTTGGATAAAAATATCACGGTTTCACGGTATTGTGATTACTGCTGTAAAATATATTCTTTTTAAATGTCTGGGTAAAAAACAAGAACTTGTTTCCCGTTTGAACACAATATATTTCACTTTGAGAAACATTTTAAGTATTTTGGAACAGTAAAAGTGTTTACCAAATTAAGTCATTGACTTCTGCTGTCTTCATTGGTTTCTAAAACACACATTTCTTTACAATTTAAAACGGCATCTTTGGATATCTTTTCTGCTGGAGATACTGTTGTCCTAAAAAAGTAATAATAAATCTTACATATACCTTTAGGAACGGTATAGCAGAAAATTTTGATATTTCCAAATTGTGCTATACCTTCAAAACGGTTATCGACCCATGCCTATTTCCAACACCAACTAACAAAGGGTGGGGGGATTCCTAATTGAGGTGATTCCTCAATTCCACACATTCGGACTTTGTCTAATAATATAATTTCAGAAAAGTGTTCTTTGCAAATTCTAAATAGGGAAATCATATTAGTAGCCAATGACTATCAAAGTACAACATTGTTTACAGTCAATTAGTCAACTAATGTTGTTTTGAAGTCATACTTACATGCTTATTCTTACCGAATATTCAAATTAGCGTGGTAAACAATATAGAGCCAGATAAATGAACGAATGTACGAATATAAAACCAACTTTACCTCAATAATATGAATGCAAGTATGACTTGAAAACAACATTAGCACTATCTAATTGTAACCAATGTTGTACTTTGATAGTCATTGGCTGCTAATATGATTTCCCTATTTAGAGTTTGCAAAGAATACTTTTCTGAAATTATATTATTAAGAAGAATGTCTGAATATCTGAATATAAATCCAACTTCACCTCTATATTCAAATTAGCGTGGTAAACAATATAGAGACAGTTAAATGAACGAATGTGCGAATATAAAACCAACTTTACCTCAATCCATTGGGTTGCATTAATTAATAATATAGACTGGAGAATAGCTTGGTTATTGCCTCATAAATACGTTCTTCCTAATAAAACTAAAGAAATCCACTTTAAAATATTGCATAAAATATATCCGGCTAACTCATTTGTTTCCAAATATGTTGATATTCCGAGTAATTGTTCATTTTGTGGTAAGGACGATGAAACTTTAATGCATTTATTTTGTATGTGTGAATTTGTTCAGAAATTTGGGTTCGACTTGTATCATTATTTAAACAACCACCCCCCCAACCTTTGCACAATCTTTTATTTTAAAAAGAAATTACGCAGAATTTGATTCACTGCTCAAATCTCATGTGTAACAACATCAAAATGTGTCAGATTCTTGGTACTACATTTAAAAAAAAGTATATATATATATATATATATATATATATATATATATATATATATATATATATATATATATATATATATATATATATATATATATATATTCTTTTTTTTTTTTTCAAACTACTTATTTAAAATGAGCTCAACAACTCATTACTTAAGATTTCATTGGGACAACTTAATTTTTTATGTTCCATCCACATAAATTTGTTAAAAGTGTTAAGTTAACTTAATTTGTGTTGGGACAACATGAATAAATTGTGTGGAACCCTGCATTTTTTACAGTCTATTTGAAGAACTGTTGTCTATTGACTATTGATTTAGATGCTTATTTATTTATTTATTTTCATACACTTTTATACAGTTGTAATTTAATTACCCCTTTCTTTGTTTTGATAGACTTTTTTCTTTATGCACTTAATGTAACTTGTATTTTCCCTCTCTTATATTGATCTCCTGATTGTTTACGTCTATACCTAATGGAATTTGCCTCGCGGAACAATACGATTTCTTTGCTAAAGGATTAGATGATCATGTTTATTATTACATTTTTTTATCATGATTATCAATGCTGTCCAGGAATAATATAATGCTGATTCCTTCATATTTTTTAGATTGTATTGTATATGACTTTTGACCAGATGCATTAAACCTGTGGGGACAGCTCTAAGAACAGTATTGTATTCTTTGAACAGTCATGGGCCAGCACGGTAGTGCAGCGGGTAGCACAATCGCCTGACAGCAAGAAGGTCCCTAGTTCGAGCCTCGGCTGGGTCCGTTGGCGTTTCTGTGTGGAGTTTGCATGTTCTCCCCATGTTTGCGTGGGTTTCCTCCGGCTACTCCAGTTTCCCCAAGTTCAAAAACATGTGGTATAGGTGAATTGGGTTGGCTAACTTGTCCATAGTGTATGTATGTGAATGAGTTTGTGATGTTTCCCAGTGATGGGTTGCAGCTGGAAGGGCATCCGCTGCGTAAAGCATGTGCTGGATAAGTTGGCGGTTCATTCCGCTGTGGCGACCCCAGATTAATAAAGGGACTAAGCCGAAAAGAAAATGAATGAACAGTCATAAAGTGTTCATAAGACAGTAAGTTACCAAAATCATCAAATAAAGAAAGTGCTAATAAAGATGCTGAGCATCACTGATCTGTGATAACGTCTCCCCAAGTATATTCTAATGACAGAACTGTTCAAATGTATCACCCAAACTAGCTTGTAACCTTTAGTTAGTATTATTACATGTACAGAAAACCAGAAATCTGCTCAATATCATAACCATATGATTTTATTACTCTTTAACAACACAATCACAGAACGTATGAGTTTAATCAACTGTCACTGAAGTCTGACTAGTTTAATAGTTTTACCAGGGTTTGTCTAATCAACTAACATGAGAAGATGAACTGTCTGTGGTTGAACTCTTTTCTTTTATTCAATATTTTCAGCGTGATAAGAGTTTATCTTCTCTACTCTAACACAGCATCAACATAAATGCAGTCAGTAAAGCAAATGGATATCCTAAACAAACAGCTTCCATACAGAAACGTCTGACACTGTTAGATATGAGACCGATCAAACACACGTGCTTTAATAAATACAATAACACATTCAAACTCTCATTCAAACGCACATTAGCTTTAGCATTAGCAACAACCACTCATTCACATTAGCTTAGATGCTAACCAGACTTTAATTCGTCTACGCTACATGCGTTTCTTCACATCAACTGTCTTTAACCAAAGCGAAAACACGGGTTGGTGTTTATACGTGTCCTCTGGTCGCCAGAACACGTCTGTGTTGTGTTTATGTGAATAAACTGTGTGTTTAGCTGGACTCACCATGATGAGAGAACATGCAGCGGCCCTCCGCGAGACAAAAACCTACGTTCTGATTGGCTGCTGGGCGCCGGGTTCAAACTACAGAGTTGTGTTTCAGTGCAACTACACTGGGTAGGATATGCGCATGCACAGTTTTGAACTGCAGGGGGAGAAAGCAACTGGTAAGCTGCGCAAAACAAGACGCAGACGTAAAGCGTAAGTACAAGTGAGATTTTGCATAAATATAGCTTATTCTCTTTAGTTCCTTATACTCGGTTATCGATTAAATCTATGTAACATTGGTGAACATTAATATTAATATTCATTAATTTAAACGTAAACATAGGCTACGTATTTTAGCTATTTCAGAATGCATTGAAAATATCTCGGTTTATAAAAATACAATTTTGTTTAAGTACAGCAAGCAAAGTAAACCACATTTTTTGCTTGAAATGCTATAAAACATACATGTAATTTAACCTGTATATCCCGGTATTGCCAAATATTACTTCAACAGCAACAACTGCATGCATTTTGAATAGGCTCTGTAAAATGTTCACTACCCAACAGTGGTGTAACAAATTACAAATACTCAAATTACTTGTAACTGAGCAGTTTTTCCTCAAAGATTGTAATTTACTAAGTAGTTTTAAAAATGTGTACTTTTACTTTTAGTGCTGTTTCAGTACTTTTACTCCACCACTTTCCTTCAACTTGCAGTCACTACTTATCTGTCTAGGGGATTAGAAAATTCAGTCCTGTGATTTCTGTTCAATCAGATCACACATAGAAGTAAAGAGGTAAATCGCATCATAATGAACAACCTCAAGACATGGGCGATTTATAATTGCAGCAGTCTGTTTGGAAGCATTAAAAGTGTCCAAGAAGATGTACCAAATCTTTTAACGTATTGACCCAAAACTGTTTAGATCAAGGATCAGGAACCCTTTTTCAGCAAAGAGCCATTTCTGAAATTTTTGTCAAATGCATTTTTGTAAAGAGCCATTGGGGTTTATATACTCATATGCACCCCAATACTACTACTATAAATAATACAGGTTTAAACAAAACCTTTATTTATGCGCATGCACAACTATAAATAAACAAATATGAAGCAACAGATGTTGAGCAAATCCATGAATGAAGAAAGGACAGTTTAATTAAATTTCTGGTAAAGAAACTCTTTTTTTTTTTTCTAAAAGGCAACACAATTTAAAATAAACAAACATTTTACTTATGATAAAAAAATTACACTTCAAATAATTCATAATAAAGTATGAAACAATCATTTTGGCTTGTTTTAAAGAACATATGTTATTGTCGTTATATTAATTTTTGCTAGTTTTGAAGAGCAAAAAATAATATTTTACTGTTATTGAGTAAATAAAGGGCAAAACAACTTATATTTTTCATGGTAACCACACACAAGCATTTGCCCTTCATTGGTGTCACGATTCAATTTTATCCACAGCATCGCACACATGCATTGGTCGAAATGTAAAAATTGTAATTGTATTTTCAATAGAAAACTGATTTCTAGTGATGGTTATAATTTTTTAAACTGTAAAATATTACAGACAACTGGAGAGCTATTTTTGGTCGAAGAGCCACATGTGGCTTGCGAGCCATAGGTTACCTACCACTGATTTAGATGCATGTCACTGATGAAAAAATGACAGATGTTTACTGTATGAAGACCAAAATGGCCTTAAACACTCAACAGGCACAAGACGTCAACATGACGTCAGATTGAAGTTGTACCTCAATGTCGTGGGGACATTGCATTTTGTTTGGAAATGAAAATCGGGTTGACGTCAGAACTCAACATCTGTCTGACGTCAATTTCCAACGTCCAACCTAAAATCAACCAAATATCAACGTCTAATAATGTTACAACTTGACGTTCTGTGGACATTACCACTATGATGTCTATCAGACGTTGGAATTTGGCTCCCATACCTGATGAGTAAATGTCAGTATTTGACGTCATTATGAACGTTGGTTTAAGATGTTGGCTCGACGTTGGATTTTGGTCTCTCTCAATTTCTTAATCAACAAAATATCAACGTCATTTCACCTCATTACCAAAGATTGATGTGACTTTTCAATTTCATAAATTCCTTTTTACACCATCAATAATGTAGATTTTTATTTAGTTTAACAACAAAACATCAGTAAATATCGCTATTCCGCCTAGCCTGCTTTACCGAGGTGAAGTTGGTTTTATATTCCCATTACATTGGTTCATTTTTAAACAATGACAACCTGTGACGTGTTCCCTATATTGTTTACCGCTACTCTGAATATTCATTCATTCATTCATTTTCTTTTCGGCTTAGTCCCTTTATTAATCTGGGGTCGCCACAGCGTGATGAACCGCCAACTTATCCAGCATATGTTTCACGCAGCGGATGCCCTTCCAGCTGCAACCCATAACTGGGAAACAACCATACATAATCATTCACACACATACACTATGGCCAATTTGGCTTACTCAATTCACCTATACCATGTCTTTGGACTTGTGGGAGCACCCGGAGGAAACCCATGCGAACACGGGGAGAACATGCAAACTCCACACAGAAATGCCAACTGACTCAACCAAGGCTCGAACCAGCAACCTTCTTGCTGTGAGGCGCCACCATGATGCCCCTACTCTGAATATTCAGTCTGAAGTAGCATGTAAGGGTGGTTTAGTAATAAGTGTAAATCCTGCACACCGTCGGCCAACCACTAAGCATACAGTAGTTTTTAGGACAGCGAGTGAGAGAGTGAGACTAGCAATCCTTACATGCATGAAATATTGCACATTATGACAAGTTTTGCTTGCTAACAACATAACTGAAAACGTGCTAGATACAATATAGTTTTTCATTCATAATTGTAGTATTATAAAGTACTATAAAGTTTTTTAACTGGCGAATGACATGATAGTGGGTCACTGTCACCTTTAATGTGCGCGTTCGTGATTTCAGGAGGCGTGGCTTTGGACGGTAGAGGAGGGATTGTATTTGAAAGATATTATGCTAACCAGTTAGCATTTAGGCAGATCATCTACTGCACTTTTAAAGTCTGTATGACAGTCTGGTGCAAAGTTATTAGGAAACAAAGTTTGGTCCAATGTTAAGTCAATGGGACTTTTCCAAATTTTCTGGGTCAGTTTTAGGAAAACCTTAAGTCGGATCAGTTGGAAAAGATATAGCAACATAATTCAGGATAATTTGGAGATTCGGAGTTAGTTTGGTGGTTTCAGTATAAAAGGCCTAGAAGGAGATGCGTTCTTTAAATAGTCTAAGAAGAAGAAGAAGTTTAAAGGGCACCTAGTTTACCCCTTTTTTAAGATTTAATATTAATATTCTGGTTCTTCTGAGAGTGCCAGTTTAGGCACAAATCAGATTTTTTTATTATAATATGTTAAAAAGTATCATTTTAGGGGCGTGTACAGAGGTCGTTGTTTTAGGGGTGTGTTGCTTCACAAGAGGTGTGTTCGACTTCCCGCCCAACTTAACAAGAGGGCGGAGCCAAGATCCCCCTCGCTTTGTGTTTAGCAACAGACGGGCAGACAGAGAGAAGCAACATGAGTGAGAGGACCAGCATTCAGCCGTACATGTACGACGTGGACACAGACCAAGCAGAGACTACTGTTGAGGTATCAATATTCCTAATGTGCCAGAATATGTCAGAGTGGTAGTTACAAAATCATTTGTGTCTTTGTATAGTTTTACAGCCGCTATGATGCATGCGTCATCCGTATAGGGATGTATTGATTAACCAGTTTCACTATTAACAATGCTTTAATTCGTCACGGTTAATTAATCGTAAGGTTCTTAACATCGTGTTTCTGCACAGAACAAAAACTGCTGCAACTAAACAAAGTTATGCAAACTGTGTGCTAGTTTAAAGTTCCTAGCTTGTACACTGAGACTAATAACCACGCACACTGGATTAACTTTGACTGAGGCTATAACTAAGGCAAGTTTGTTATTTCCAGTGGAGGGATGCGCACGCGATGCAACGCGCTCACACGTTCCTGTCGCACCTAGTTGAGATGACAGGGAGCTTCTGTGACTGCAGGAAATGCAAACAGCTGACATTTAAGGAAGACGCAATAAAAAGTACACATGTTTGCAAACCACCTAAAATGGCGCCGATGAGAGCGATCAAGTGGTGAATGTTGATCTGCCAGCCGAGATCAATCCGGTGTTTTCAGAGAGAGTGCTGAAAGACTCGGTGGATCAGCTGTTTTTAATGGCCCGAATCTCGATACGTTGCATTCACTGCGTATTCAGCGCAAATGGACGTTAAATGTAAAATCTCTGTTGCTCATTCGCAGGAAGACGATGAAGGCTCCTGTGTTGAGCCCAATGAGCCTTACATCCAAAAATAGAGCAAGGGTGTTTCTGTGGTGACATTGCTTTGACTCACACGCTGAAAATGGCGGACGTGAAACAACAAACTGAGGATGTGGTAATCAATATTGGTGGGCGGGGGTCCGCACTCCTACGTCAAGTTGCAGTCGGTCTCAAAACCGCTCCAATTGGTCCACCGTTTTTATGTTGTTAAATTGAAGGACTGGGTGTGTTATATTACCCCAGGATGATGGTATATACACTATACCTACACATATGTCTGTCCAAACTGCTTGAAAAGTCAACTTTTCACCTTAGGTACCCTTTAAGTAGAATAATACTATGTTGGCTTTCTCAGGCCACCATAAAAACTGGTTATTAGTCACAATGTAATGTTGTTTGTTTTTCTTTGCATTCTTGTTTTAATACCATCTTACCCTTTAATGTGTCATATTCTAATTGGCTTTGTGTCATATTAGTAAGATTATGGCATGGCATGGTGAGATATTTTTTAGTATCCTACATAGTCCTCATCCATTATCTTGTATTATAGGTGAATACAGTTAGAAATATCTAATATATTGATTCTGAAGTTTCCTTCTATTTAAATAAGTGGCACGTGTTCATTCAGGAAATGGCAGTAAACAAATGTACCTGATGCACAATAATGCTAGAGACTGACAATAAGCTTAGCCATAAATCGGAGAATACTTAAAATGAGGGTGCAAAAAGTTTACAGACTGTGCCAGAGCTGTTTCACAAATAAAACTTTTATAAGGGTTTGAAAATGTAGCCACCCACCATTCTCAGGAAACAATAGTCTCTCTGACACGCACTCTATTTCTATACTCTCCGCAGGTAGTCAGGGAGCTCGGCCTGTCATCTCAGCACTACGCTCATCCGTCATGGTGCTTTAATTGGCCGCTTGTTCCCATTTACCGTAACATTTATTTTCTTGAGCCCAGGGGAGGGACATGCAATTTTGCGACTGAAACATGTTAGACTCTGATAAAAGCCCAGCTGACTCAGAGGTTAGGAATTAATTCACCTGTGTTTGAGAAGTGAATTTTCTTTATCTAAGAGGTTTTAAACATTGAGCTAATGTCTGTCATACTGGAGAATACAGTGTGTATGTCAGGACTCTGTGTTTCCCTCTTTTGTCATGTCACTCTAGTGTTTTCCTTTGTTCCCTCTCCTGCCTGTAATTAGTGTTAATTAATATCCACCTGTCCATCCACCTGTCTGTGTACTGAAGTCACTGGCTGTGTCCGAAATCACATACTTCCATACTATATAGTACGCTAAAAACAGTATGCGAGCCAAGTAGTATGTCCAAATTCATAGAATTGCAAAAACAGTATGTGCGAAGCAGTGCTAATTTTGTGAATTGCGAGGTTCCGAAACAGATCGGGGTAACAGATCCGGCATGTTATCCAAGGATGGAGAGGTGTCGCGCACAAAAGTAGATAAGGGGGGGGGGGGGTATTGGATGGCGAAGGGGTGTCACGGATAAAGGACAAAAGTGAAGAGCGAGGGGTTGTCGCAGACGTAAGTGAAGGGGGTTGGGGAGTCGCGAAAGAAAGTGAAAGTGAACAGCGGATGGGGGAGGAGGGCGGTTGAGGAGGGGGATTGGTAAAATGAGGTGCCGGATCAGATTTCAGAGGTGTGTTCTGGCACAAATCAAGCCCTTGCGAGAAGTACCCAGGTGACTTACTGCTTCTAGCGAGATTCTGAAGTGTGCATCTGATGCATGCTACCCTTTTCCATGATGCCCCGCAAGAGAATTCATGAATGGGAGTGAAGCGAAGCAACTGACGTGGGTAGGTCATGTGATCATGACAAAATGGCGGATGTAGTACGTTCGAGTTCATACTACTCACATTCACACAGTATAGAACACAGATGTCAAACTCAGTTTCTGGATGCCCGCAGCTCTGCACAGTTTAGTTCCAGCCCTAATTAAACACACCTGATCAAACTAATTGAGTCCTTCAGGCTTGTTTGAAACCTAGTTGTAAGCATGTTGAAGCAGGGCTGCAGCCCTCCAGGAACTTATCCAGCTACTAAATCCAGGAGTTTGACACCCCTGGTATAGAACATATGCAGACATCCCAAGTCTCCCGGGAGTTCCGGGAGTCTCTCGCAAATGCATAGAGACTCCCGGATGCCCGCAAAGGAACGTTAATCTCCCAGGTGTCAAGCGTCTCCTGCCTGTTCCTCAAATACATTGTGCACCCCTCTCCACCTCATCCCTTCTGCTCTTCAGATACGTCGTGAACCAAACCCCCGCCCCTGCTCTTCAGATATCTCTCGTGCACCCCCCCCAACCAACAACCCTACTAAAAAATCCAGCTTAAACCAGCCTAGGCTGGTTGGCTGGTTTTAGCTGGTTGACCAGCCTGGTTTTAGAGGGGTTTTGGCCATTTCCAGGCCTTAGCTGGTCTTAGCTGGTCAGGCAGGAAAATGACCAGCTAAAACCAGCTTGACCACCTAGCCAGGCTGGTCAAGCTGGTTTTAGTTGGATTTAGCTGGTCATTTTCCAGCCTGACCAGCTAACACCAGGCTGGAAAAGGCTGGTAAACAGCCTGAAAATGGCCAAAACCCCTCTAAAACCAGGCTGGTCAACCAGCTAAAACCAGCCAACCAGCCTAGGCTGGTTTAAGCTGGATTTTTCAGCAGGGAAACAGTCATTTAAACTCAAATGCAGTATCTACTGAGTCGCTCCATGTTCCTTGTCGGTTCTCGTCTTTATCACTCACCATTATACTGTTCCATGTTCCTTATGCCTGGATGTGTGTATGTATTGCTCACCACTGGTGATTAAATAGGATTTTTTCTGATTAATTAGACTGTATTAACTGCACATATGTGACATAAAACCAGACAAATGCAGTTTACACAGCATTTGTGAATGCTTATTGTTTTCTCTTTTGTCTTCGCTTTCTTTTTTTGTTTGTTCAATGAAAACTCTTGATATACTAGTGCTAACTGGAGGTCTATTCATAAAAGCTGGTGCAGTAGACATTCCTGCTCAATCTTGTGTGTGTGTAGAGAAAGGACTCAGACTTGCATGAGCACAAGATGAGACATAATCATATATTTCCAATGTTTAACTATGTAAACGTGGTTGATGGACGTGTGTGAGAACTTGTGTCTTCTGTACCACCTTGTACATAAGTACCACATTTTTAAGGCTGGTTTACAGTTCCGCGTTGAGTGATTGCCATGATCCATGGCTCCTTCTTTGCACTTAGCTGTGCATTTTCTACCCTAATTTGCTGCTTGCAGTTTTAGTTCTATATTTTGTAAATGCATGTTATTAACTCTTTTATGTGCGAAAATTGTTTCTGAGTAATGTTTTTCTTATATTTTTAGCACTAAAACAAAATTTTAATAGTTATCTGAAAAGTCTAAAAAGACCAGCCAAACGTTTGGCATAAAGATGCTAAAAAAAGGTCTTTTGTTCACCAAGGCAACATTATTTTAACCAGTAAAGTAATAATGTGAAATGCCATTACTACAATTCAGAATAATCGTTTCCTATTTTATTGATAAAATTAATTTAAAATAATTAAATGTATTATTTATATCTTTAAGTGTCATGCTGAATATTCAGCAGCCATTCTTTTATGCTGTAACAATGGAGTCGGGGTACAACAAAGTTAAGGGTCCAAGCACAATTTATTTACAAGAATAATCAGGCAGGCAATGGTAAACAGGAACGAACAGTATCGTGTGGGTACTCCAAAAGCGTAGTCGTGTTCAGACAGTTGTCGGTGCAGGTTTCAAACAGGTGTACAAAGAACAAAACAAGTGTCAGGAAACACGAAAGGCTAGACTAGGGTACACTTTGTAATGTTACTGACAAACAAGACTCAGCACTGTGTGTGTGAATGTGAGGTGTATTTATAGTCCTGGTAATCAGTTCACCATGAGCTTCCAGCTGAGTGTGAGTAATCAGAGGGAATCAGGAACTGGTGTGTGTGTGAGGTGCATGAAGCTGCGGTCACACTGCACTTTTCTCTCTGTAGACTTCCATTCATACGCACGCGAATGCGTCAGACCAAAAACGCAAGGTCGTGCGGCAAGTTTCGCAGTTCGCTGCATTGGAAAGTTCAAGCTTGGTGAACTCTGACCTGTGAAATCGCATCACATGATTGCGTGAGATCAATCGAGGATCAAAATATGATCTCTCTGGACAGAAATTAAAAACATGGAGCAATCGCTCGCTTTTTTAAATGTCTAATCATCTTGTTTAATCCCGCCCCTTTTTGCAGCACTGTACTACAGAATTCCGCACACACAACCTCTACTGTGACTGAGGCATGATAGTATTTGTTGTCCGGTTCACTGACAGATGTAAAGTTCTCCAGCAATCTGCCCAGGCTAGCTCGCTGGTGATTGTGACAAGTGTCACATGATCATATGAAATTATTCAAATATGCTTATTTGGGTCATAGACTATTTGTATAGGTACAATTATTAGATTATCATATTAAAATGGTTGTGTGGGGTTGAGCGATGCCTTCAATATATATTTAAACAGAAATAAAGGTTATATTAAATTGTAATAATTCACACTATTACTGATAGTTGGGAAAATTATTACAGCCTCGACCAGTATAAGGAATACTTCAAAGAGTGGAGACTCTGGAGAGGAAGCCAACATGGGATGAAACTCTGGTGCAGTGACTGTTGTAGAATGAGATTCTGAAATGGTGGCCATGATGGGATGAGGCTCTGTACTAGTGGCCATAATTGGACAACTCTGGAGTGTCGGCCATGATAGCTGATTTCATTTCTGTTTGATCCACAGGTACAGCACAATCATTAACATATCAAACTGGCATTTCAGTCATATATTAATATTTTTTTTATATATAAAAACTGTTCCTTCACATTTGGTGTTTGCAGACATCAGTCCAAGACCGGGACGCTAAGATCATTTATAACAGGGAATGATTTTCATGTAATTGGGTGCCATCAGTGGATTCTGGAGGTAAAGCTGACTTCAAAGCCATGAGAAAATCAGATGGGTGGGTGTAGCGATGCCCATCACCACTACTGTGGCCTTGGACATCTGCAACACACACACACAGTCTGGCCCTCATTAGGACGGGCTTATACACACAACACATGCTCATTAACATTTGCGGAGTTGCACACACCAGAACTGGACATTGAAAACAGTGAGCATTGTTTCAAGACGTGAGCAAGGATGACTCCACATCTTCAAGGAAAATATCTGTGCCATGGAGGAGGAAATTGGGGGAGCAGATGTTGTGGAAAAATGGCTTTTCGTACACTTATGTCAGCCCTGTGTGTTTCGGAGACACACAGAAACAAATTGGTGCATGACAAAATGCACTCTCCTGGACAGAATCACATTAACACAAACACATTAGCCTGCACACAAAGCACGGATGCTATGCTTTACTTATAAACAGAGTGTTACCTCTCACCTGAGACCCTGATGATAATGAGGAAGAGAGAGTTTTCTCAGGGAAGAGATAAAGATAAAGAGCCAGCCAAAAAAAAAAACTTAAAGGAAAGGTGCAACATAGGCTCATTCTGAAAATGTATACATATTCATATACATTTCTGGAGATTGCGAATTATGTAACCAGAGCTACATATGGCTGCATTTCATCTCTAAAACGAACGCCACAGTGCCGTATGACGACTTTGTTTTTTCATGCTAGCAGCTGACAGCTTACCTCTGTGTGGATGTTTTTTTCTGCTGTTACCAGTTTGTCCAGTGGCTCGTCACGTACGTCGGAGGATTTGAAACGTAGTGCAGAGTTGACCGTTACAACGGGGTTTGAGTCTGGCGAAGAATGGTTTCAGAAAGCAGATAAGACAAAAACAAAAGGAAAAAAATAAATCAAGTGAATAACGGGGTGAAAATGTGGTTAAATCTGAAAATGTGGTAAAAATAAGGCTGCCATGAGGCCTTTTACTTTTTCTGGATCGCTTTTCAAAACACTGCCAGTTGGGTTTAGGGAAGTGGTGAGTGCTGGTCAATCTGTACTTTTTAAAACACTATCAGGTGAGTTTATATATTGTCAGTCAGTCGACAGTGACCTCTGGTGTGAATGGCACTTGCAAGAGAAGTCTGAGATCTCAAAAAGCGTACACAGCTGCCTCTGTTGCATTCACACCAATTTTATCCTCTTTACACTGGCTGCCTGTTAAGTTTCGTATTGAATTTAAAATATTGCTTCTTACATATAAAGCTTTAAATAATCTAGCTCCTGTTTATCTAACCAACCTTCTGTCTCGCTACAATCCAACTCGCTCTTTAAGGTCTCAAAACTTAGGGCTTCTGGTAGTACCTAGAATAGCAAAGTCGAGTAAAGGAGGTCGAGCCTTCTCATTTATGGCTCCTAAACTCTGGAATAGCCTTCCTGATAACGTCAGAGGCTCAGACACACTCTCCCAATTCAAAACTAGATTAAAGACCTATCTGTTCAGTAAAGCATACACTTAGTGCACCACTTAGGGGGCTTCCACACAGGGTATGCATCTTGTTGATATACACTGTGAACATCAGCTACGCTAATTATTTTCTTTATTCTCCATTTTCACCTGGGGAAACTCTTCCCGAGGCCCTCAGACTATGCAGAGTCACTGATTCGATCCAAGACCAACGACGAGATGATCCCAAGGTTTCCATATCCTGGACCAGGCCGAATCCTGAGCAGCTAATGTGGTCATGGAGGAGTGGAGAACATGAGACTGATTCCTGTGACGCTCCAGAGACAGACGAGTCTTCGCTGAGGCCAGCTTCCAGCCTTCGCCACTGAGACTGCAGCTCTGCTCAAGACGTTTGGCCAGCGGAGAAATTAAAATGATCGTGCCCAACTGAGCCTGGTTTCTCTCAAGGTTTTTTTTTCTTCACTTCCGCCATTAGTGAAGTTTTTTTTTTCCCTCTCCGCTGTCGCCTCTGGCTTGCATGGTTCGGGATCTGTAGAGCTACGCATTGTTGGATTTGCCCTTCAATATTTGGACTCTCAGTAGTGATTATTAATCCACACTGAACTGAGCTCAACTGAACTGAACTTAAACACTACAAACTGAACTACATTGTTCCTATTTACTGTGACCTTTTATGTGAAGCTGCTTTGACACAATCTACATTGTATAAGCGCTATACAAATAAAGGTGAATTGAATTGAATTGAATTCGCGAAAACAAAAACTCCAAAAAAAAAAACATAGCTGCTGGGACGTATCTGACGCTCTCCAGAAATGTATATAGGGGTATGCAATCAGAATGAGCCTGGGTTGGTAAGGTACTGGATTTCTTTTGAGTACCATAATCTTTTAACATTTGCAAAAAAATTGTCCAATAACTCTAGTAGAACTTGTAGATAAAACAAAATTTACTTTTTCAGAACTTACAGACTATAAATTATATAAATGATGATAATAATAATAATAATACTTATTATTATTATTACATATAATAAATCAGCCTTTGTTTGCTTTGGTTCTTGTTATAGTAAAGTATTAAGAATATTGCAATACAAAGCAATGTTTAAAAATGGATAGTTAATAAAAAAAATGTATGGTCCTGCTTTATATTAAGTGCCGCTTATACCTGTGAACTTACACGGTAACTAGATTTAAAAGTAGTATGTAACTAGTGTATGTACACACTGATGCATAGTATTTACTTATGTAATACTGGTGTAACTACACACATGTAACAACACACTGAATAGTATGTGTAAGTTCAAATGTGTAACAGGACATTGGTAACAGCACTAAGAAAGTACACATCTGTAACAAGAATTGCATAAGTGCATTGTGTAACAACAATATACTTGCAGGTGTTTTCCGACTTCCGCACCTGTTTGCATACCATGTACTTCTGAACACTGTATTAGAATAAGAATGGCAGAACTAACGCTGCATTATAAGGTTTCACCTTGTGACACCAGTGTAATTACAGGGTAAATCCTCAGGAACTGTCCACTCAATATAAAGTGTAAAATGGTCACAGATTACTGTGTAGTATATAAAATCTAAACCTTAGTGCAACTGTTCAACAACAGCAAACTTCTGCCAAAAAAAGGATAAGTGTATGTAGAAATATACAAATGCCTTATGTTTATATGTTGTTTTGAGGTAAATTGTAGAATCACATCAGTAATTCACCAAAGATTGTGTTATTAATGTTCTTTTACACATCTGAACTTACATATACTATTCAGTGTGTTGTTACGTGTGTGTAGCTACACCAGAATTACACAAGTAAGTACCAGTGTGTACATACACTGTAGTTACATACTACTTACACATCTAGTTACCGTGTAAGGGCGTACTCACACTATGTACAGTTGACTTGAACCGGGCTGAAGTACGCTTGTACTCCCTCCCGTCTCCCCCGATGGCCTGCACTTACATTACATTTGGGCCTGAGCCTGTTTACGTCATCGATGATGCGCTATTCAGTAAGCGCTTTCGCTCAGCACAGTGGAGGTTTCTTTAGTTATATTGTTTTAGTCATTTGGGACGCAGTCAAATATTTCGCCGAACAGATCAGCCACTTTTCACGCTCATAAACAACCATAAAATCCTGGTGCCGCAGGAATTAGGAGGTTTGCTAAAGGTGCAGCTGTCGTGCAGTGAGGGGTTTGCGTCTTTAATAATCTACGACAGTTTGCTTTCATTGAGCAGTAAGAATGATTAATAAATCCATATGAAACAGTACCGTAAAAGTCACGTCTCGTCTTCAGTTTCAGGATCAGGCGCGCTTTGTACTCCACCAAAGCCCACCTCTTCCAACCAGCCAGGGCCGGCCAACTAAACCATGCCTGAGCCTGTTTCAGAGCACTCGCACTTCTAAAACGATCTGGGAAACGGGCCTGGGCACGGTTCGGATAGCATAGTGTGAGTGTGCCCTAAGTTCACAGGTATAAACGACACTTAATATAAAGTGGGACCAAATTGATAAACTCTTATAGTTTTTAAAATTATATAATATTGAGAAGGACTTTATTTGAATTCTCATTAGTATCGTTTTGGGCAGATTCTGTAACGCCACGCCAGCAGACGGAGCCCTCGCCCGACTACTGACTCAGCTCCTCTCCCTCTGCGGCTACTTCCTGTTTGTGCAGTATTTCAATGAGTGCTCAGGCCATGCTTCTTTGCGAAGTTTTGCCAGTTTACCTGCCTTACCAAGCGTTGTTCCTTAGTGACTTTCATGACTGCTATCCTGTGTATGACCCTGCCTGCCTTGATCACGTACGTTCTCTGTCTTTGCCCTTTTGATCTGTTTTGGACTGATTGTTGTGTTACTGAACTTCTGCCTGCTCTTATACTATGTTGCCTGGATTTGCCCCTGTGTTTGTTGTTTGGATTGGATTGCTTATATGTTGCCGACTCTCTGCTTGTTCACTCGTTGATGTCTCTGCCTAACCCCTTAAATAAACTTCTGCACATGGATTCTAACACCGCCTCAGCTCCCTCGTTACAGATTCTAATAAAGAGTGTTATGATGAATTGTTTACAACAACAGCATTGTAACAGGACTTTTTTTACTTAGTCAACTTTAATTAGACAAAAATGTTGTGTGTTATATCATATTCTCCCATGGGTTAAATAAAAGTTTACATTCTCATATGTATTTAATGATATAACAATGTGTAAGTGTTTTTTCAGGTTTCTCATTCGAGTATTTCTCTCATCTCCTCTCTGTAAAGCACAACCATGTTGGACATGTCTAAATAAAATATGCCCTTCTGATTGTGTCTCTGTATGATGTGATTTCATCTCATTCAACCCCAACACAAAGAAGCTGATTTCTGAGCAGACTCCCTACCTCTACCTCTCTAAAGACGCCTGATTTCATGAATATAAATCATGCTGTCTCTGTCTTTTTTTTTTGGTTTCTTGGCACTGTCGCGTCTGACTTGCTTGGTTGGGGTCTGTAGAGCTGCTCTTCAGTGTTTCATCCTTCAACAGGGAAGGTACAGTATGCTTCAAATGAATTTCGTTTTTTGTTCTTCGTTTGAGGACAAAAAGAAGTTGGAAAAGGCTGATGTGCAAAGTTTTACTGTTTTCAAACACTCTGACACCCCCGCACTACAGTAGGTAGAGTAGTAAATATGTCATGCTCCTCACGTGTCCACCCCAAACACAATGATGGCGGCAAAGAGTGTCGAACACCTCCGGCAGCTAGACTGCAGCTCTGCACAAAAAGCTTGGCCAGAGGAGGAATGGTCGTGCCTACCTGAGCCTGGTTTCTCTCAAGGGTTTTTTTTTTTTCCTTACTTTTGTCAATTTCGTCACTGGCTTGCTTGGTTTAGGACTTGTGGAGCTGCGCATCGATGGATTTGCTCTTCAGTGTTTAGACTTTAAGCAGTGAAAATTAAACCGCACTAAACTGAACTAAACTGAAGTTTCACTCTGAAAACTGGACTGACACAGTTTCAATCAGGGGCATCGCTAGAGCCCATTTACTTGACCTTGTGCCCCAGTAAAAATCGCCAGTACCCCAGTAAATGCTTAAAGATATGATTTACTTTATGCAAGTATGTCTATTAAGAGTGGTAATTCCGAAATAAAGACGTTATTCTCTATATGCAACCGAACCAACACTGGAAAGGAATGTAGTTTAATCAAAAAGCAAACTGAGCATGTGCACAGAAAAAAAAACATACCCGTGCACAGGGGCGTAGCGGATATTTTAAAAGTGGGGGGGGACGGCTATATGAGATCATACGTTCATATAATTATTAATCATCTGTTTCTAAATGGGCTGTCTCTAAAAGTGAGGGGGACGGATCCCCCCTGTCCCCCCCGGGTTGCTACACCCCTGCCCGTGTGCATCACTGCTCCTGCTTGACTCTGACGTGCTGCTCTGCTCCCGCTGTATGTCCCGGTTGTGAACATGCATGCGGAAAAAATAGCCACGCTGCTCATCCACCTCTCATGCTTAGTGAAACCGGCGTAACAGTCTTTTATGCTGAGGTGTCGGCACGCAAGGAGTTTTGCAAGTCAACAAAACAAAGTTTAAATAATATGATGGTGATCTTATTTATACTAAGCATATATCCAGATAAATTTTTTGTATGTAGCAAAAAGGAGGGACAATAGCCGCATTTCCACTATCGGGCCAGTGCGAGCCAGGGCTTTAATCGGGCCAGGCCGGGCCAATAGTCCGGGAGGTTGAGAAATGAGGCCGAAATCATGTCGCGTTTCCACTGTCGGGCTAGTTGCTCGCAGCGCATCACGCAAACACCGCCCCCAGAACGTCCCCCGAATCAAACGTCACACAACCCGTCACACAACCCGCCCACTTCAGCGGGAACAAAAAACTCAAATTATAACCACAAACACAACCTGGCATCACTACGAGAGCTGGAAGATGGAGAACACCGAAGCGATTGTTTTTTTACTGTTTGTGGTCTGTTGGTGTAAGGCCAGACAGCGATCCCTGGATAAGGACATTCGAGTTCGGCGGCATTTACTTCGAACACAGATTTTGGCTGCAAGGCGCAAAAGAGCAGCCGAGCGACGAGGACTCTCGCAGACTTGTACCGTTGTTCGCTGAATTTGTGCGAATGTACTTGATAACGTCCTCATTTCTCCAAACGCCGTCTATTTGCCTCTGAACATTTTCCTCGGCCCAAATGTTCAGAAGAGCCCTGGTGTCCTCAACTGACCAGTACTGTCTGCTATCCATTTTTTCTTCTTCTTAGTGAGTTGATCAAGCGCGATAGCAAAACAAATGTAAGGGAAGAAAGCATCTTGTCTCCTCTTTACCTGACAGGAAAACTCCGCCTTTGTACGTAACCCCGCCCCGAAGCCCCAGTTGGCCCTCCTTGGCCCAAGGTATTCGGCGGGCCGAAAAAGGCCGGACGCTGGCCACAAGGAAGCACCGCTTTGGCCCGATTACGCCCCGGAAGTGATAGTGGAAACGCGACTGGCCTTGGCTCGCCCTGGCTTGCTCGCTTTAGGCGCGATAGTGGAAACGCGGCTAATGAGTCAGGGAGGTAAGACGTAAACCTAATTCTCAGCCATAAGTCGAGTCTAAGACTTCTGTAGGAATGGTACAGAAAGTCGATAGATTTGTCGCTTGTCGATTTTTTGAGAATTTGTCGCTAAGGGGTCTGAAAAGTTGCTAAATATAGCGACTAAGTTGCCAACAATGTCTACATTGTAAAATTGCTATATAAATAAAGATGAACTGAACTATTGCCACACAATATAGTGTAACTATAGTGTAACAATTTATATTATTGTAATTTAAATAAATCATTAAAGGGGACCTATTATGCTCCCTTTACAAAATATAAAATAAGTCTCGGCAAAATAAGTGAAGTTTCAGCTCAAAATAGCCTGCAAATAATGGTTTATAACTGTATAAAACTGCCCTTTAAGGCTTTGATCCCAATTGACTGTCGCTTTAAATTCAATTGAGATTGTGCTCCCCGCCCACTTTTCAAAAGAGGGCAGGCTTACAAATGTGTCAGCACAGTACAAGATTCAAAAACAAGACAATGGTCCTATGCTAATGAGGGTGAGATCATCACTAGTGGGTGGGGCTTTGCCCTTCTGATGACACTTATAAAAAGAGAATATAAAGTGTTTCTGCAGACTGTTTTTATGAAGTCTGATCATATAAAATAAAATGTATAATTTTTTTTTCCATTAGAAGCTGGTTATATTCCAATGGCTGGCACACAACAGTGTTTAATTTTATATAAACTTTGTCAATATTAAACATATTTACTAATAGACTAAATGAAACTGGCTTCTCTCTTTTACTGTATATGAAAGCTGTGCAGTATCTCTCTCTCTCTCTCTCTCTCTCTCTCTCTCTCTCTCTCTCTCTCTCTCTCTCTCTCTCTCTCTCTCTCTCTCTCTCTCTCTCTCTTGAGAAATTGGGACACCCAAAAACACTGACTGCACCCTCAAGAGGGAAAAACAAATGGCCTCCATCATTTGGTTTGGCAGAAAGCATCCATAATTGATTAATGAGGATGACAGCTCTGTGGATGTTTCGCTGTGTGAGTTGAAGGAGATGAGCAGGAATATAAATGGATCTGAAAGCATAATGGTGGCTTTACAATCTGCAGCTCCTCCTATATGTTCCATATGAGAAAATAAATCTGTGTTAAAGGGATAGTTCCCCTCCAAGAAAGAAAATTCACTCATGGTTCTAAACCTTTATGGGTTTGTTTCTTTGACTATATGGATGTAAATAATTGCAGGCTTCTTCAAAATATCTTTTCTCTTGACTTTATCAATGATGATTCTGGGGCAGATATCTCATTTCAGCATATGTTGGAAGCTGCTATTTGTCTAAGTTCAGCTGGGGGGCAGTAAGTGGTCTGTGTGGAAACTGTCAGCAGATGCAGAAGTAAATTATAACACAGATGCTAATAATTGTGAGAAATACACTATTTATGGGGAGTCAAAAGTTGCAGTTTGCAAATTTAGCTAATTACTGCTAATTGTTGTCGCTAATTTAAGCTAGTAAAATCCATGCAGTCATTATCGTAATCAATTCAAAGGTACTGGTAAAATGTGGATAAGTTGGTAATTCTTAAAAATACCTTCATTACTCAATAACAACCAAGAAAGAAACTTAATTTGTTATACTTCAAGAGAAACACTAAGCAACTATTTAAATTACATGCATAATTAGCTTTAAGGAATTTTTGGAAGAGTATAAAGCAGTGTTTCTGAACACTACCTGCCCATTCTGTCTCTTATAGTGCAGTTCATGGAGCTCTGTGCTATCAAGCTGATGATTTGAATCAGGATAAATAATAAAGACATACAAAATGTTCAAAGTGGTGGGTCTCTCTCTTTTTTAAATGTTTTTATGAGCTGCCTATGACTCTCCACAGTCTCACGGCAATTCGTAACTTTTTGATTTAGTGGCTAATTCGTACGAATTCGTATGATCTAATTCGTACAATTTAGTACTATTTGCTCATCCCCAATGACGGTTGGGTTTAGGGGTGGGGTTAGGTGCCAAAATCGTACAATTCGTACGACTGAACTCATACGAATTAGCCACTAAACTGACAAAACATAAAATACTTACGTTTTCTCGTAAGATCAGGCTGGACTCTCTCTCTCAGTATAAAGTGCAATATTCTGTGGGATGCTGGAATATTGTTTTGTTAATATATATATATATATATATATATATATATATATATATATACAGTTGAAGAATTATTAGCCCCTGGTTTTTTTCTCCAATATCTGTTTAACGGAGAGAAGATTTTTTTCAACATATTTATAAATATAATAGTTTTAATAACTCATTTCCAATAACTGATTTATTTTATCTTTGCCATGATGACAGTAAATAATATTCTACTAGATATTTTTCAAGACCCTTCTATACAGCTTAAAGTGACATTTAAAGGCGTAACTAGGTTAATTAGGTTAACTAAGCAGAATAGAGTAGGCAAGTTATTGCATAACGATGGTTTGTTCTGTAGACTATCGAAAACAAATATAACTTAAAGGGGCTAATAATTCTGACCATAAAATGTTTTTTTAAAAATTAAAAACTGCTTTTATTCTAGCCGAAATAAAACAAATAAGACTTTCTCCAGAAGAAAAAATATTATCAGACATACTGTGAAAATTTCCTTGCTCTGTTAAACAATATTTGGGAAATATTTAAAAAAGAAAAAAAATTCAAATATATATATATATATATATATATATATATATATATATATATATATATATATATATATAATTTTTTTATTTATTTTAAATGTACCCTTGTGACTGGTTTTGGAGTCCAGAGTCACATATGTGAATAACATTAAAGATGCTGCATGTAATTTTCTGACTCTTATAAAAATTATACTATAAAAACACTATAATATGTTTGCAGATATTCAAGAAACATGCTAAGTGAACTTAGCTTATTTGATAAACAATACTAAAGTCAGTTATTCTGCTTTGAAAAGCAGAATGTCTGTCTTTTTTTTGGTCTATGTAACTCTGCCCACTGCCAGTTTACTCAATTATATTTTGGCACCTCGAGTTGCCTTGGTGGAAAACAAAGTATTTCATTTCAGTCATGAAGACTGCCTCCTTGTACGCTTGTACAAAGATGCAACCTCTGGAGGACAGTAGCAGCCTCTGAAATGAGAAGCAGATTTATATAATCCACATGAGGTGTTTTAATTTGCAAACAATACAAATCTTACAAATGTAAACATTAGCTGAGCAGCTTACAGTGTAATGCTGGGTTCACACCAAATATGGAGCACTGCGTTACATGTTCTAGTTTACTCATGGCGTTTTTTCACCTCAAGGAAATTTTCCTCTTGAGTTAAATACCTTCAATATGTGAGTCCGTGGCTATTTCACATTATATATATATTTGACATTTACTTGATATGTAATCTACTTGCAATACTTTATTTTGATTTTGCCTTGCTCCTGTTGGTGTAAATCTTGCAGCCTTAATGTGAGTGCACATACTGGACTATACACTCACCGGGCACTTTATTAGGTATAGCTTACTGGTACTGGGTTGGACCCGGTTTTGCCTTCAGAACTGCCTTAATCCCTTGAAATAGATTCAACAAGGTATTGGAAAAATTCCTCAGAGATTTTGCTCCTTATTGACAAGATACCATCACGCAGTTGCTGCAGATTTGTTGGCTGTACATCCATTATGCGAATCTCCACATCCCATAAGTGCTCTATTGGATTGAGAGCTGGTGACTGTGGAGGCCATTTGAGTACAGTGAAATCATTGTCATTTTCGAGAAACCTGTCTGAGATGATTCACGCTTTATTACATGGTGCGTTATCCTGCTAGAAGTAGACATCAGAAGATGGGAACACTGTGGTCATAAAGGGATGGACATGGTCAGCAACAATACTCAGTTCGGCTGTGGTGTTGGCACGAGGCTCAATTGGTACTAATGGGCCCAAAGTGTGCCAAGAAAATATCCACCTCAACATTACACCATCATCACCAGACTGAACCATTGATACAAGGCAGGGTGGATCCATGCTTTCATGTTGTTGATGCCAATTTCTGACCCTACCGTCTGAATGTCGCAGCCGAAATCGAGACTCATCAGACCAGGCAACGTTTTTCCAATCTTCTATTGTCCAATTTTGATGAGTGTGAATCTTAGCCTCAGTTTCTTGTTCTTAGCTGACAGGAGTGGCACCCGGTGTGGTCTTCTGCTGCTGTAGCCCATCTGCCTCAAGGTTGGACATGTTGTGCGTTCAGAGATGCTCTTTGAGTTTGCCTTTCTGTTCCTGTTGCCTTTCTATCAGCTGGAACCAGTCTGGCCATTCTCCTCTGACCTCTGGCATCAACAAGGCATTTGCACCCACAGAACTGCCGCTCGCTGGATATTTTCTCTTTTTCTGACCATTCTCTGTAAACCCTAGAGATGGTTGTGCATGAAAATCCCAGTAGATCAGCAGTTTCTGAAATGCTCAGACCAGCCCGACTGACATCAACAACCATGCCACATTCAAAGTCACTTAAATCACCTTCTTTCCTCATTCTGATGCTCGGTTGGAACTACAGCGGATCATCTTGACCATGACCATGTCAGTTGCTGCCATGTGATTGGCTGATTTTTGACATTTGTGCTGCCCATTACATTTCAAACCACAGGAGAGGGCAGATTCTTCAGCAGGATAGCGCTCCTTCTCATACTTCAGCCTCCACATCAAAGTTCCTGAAAGCAAAGAAGGTCAAGGTGCTCCAGGATTGGCCACCCAGTCACCGGACATGAACATTATTGAGCATGTCTAGGGTAAGATGAAGGAGGGTGGCATTGAAGATGAAGCCAAAGAATCTTGATGAACTCTGGGAGTCCTGCAAGAACACTTTCTTTGCCATTCCTGATGACTTTAATGATGTATGGAGATGTATGGATGCAGTCATACACAATATTTATTCTTTTTCCACTGCAGCATGACACTATATTCTATACTGTACATAATTTCTGTTAAGTGACAAGACTTTTGTCTAAGTGAAGTCAGACCTTACTATCCTAATGAAATCCTTAGAAATCAAGGCATGATCATATTTTATTTTGGTAAAATAAGCATAATCTAGATCTCTTCGCCTTTCATATAAACCACTTCTGATACCAACTGACCAACTAGAAGTCAAGTTATTATTTGCTGTTCCCAAAACTTGAATAGGCGACAAGACTTTTGTCAGGTACTGTATATACATATAAAAATATGAAAAGTAAAATTTTATTTAATGCCAACTATAAGCTTATCAGTTAATGGTAAAAACAATCCACAATGAAACCAGTAAATGAAGACTATTCTTTTGTTATATTTTCACTGTTGATCTCTGCTTCTCATAAAAATAGACATATTTCCACCACAGAGATGATCTGTCGCTAAATGTTTCAGGGGGTTATGTAAAACTTTTAATGGGATCTAAGCCGACTAGCCTCTCCTGTGAATTGCAGTAGCCATGGAAATGATTAATGGCATACAGTGGGTGCTCTGAGAGAGAGAGCCAGTCTCTCTGCCGTTGGTAGTGGCCACGCTAACTGGCTCTCTGACTGACATCGCATTATAATATTCACTCATGAAAGTGCACCTGCTCCTGGCTTTAATGAGCCTGCAGAGCTGGCCTGCCACGAACCCAGAGCTCAAACACCTGATGAACAGCTCTTCTTTTTGGCAGGGCACAATATAATAGCATACAAAAACAAACCCGTAGAGATGGCCGCAATAGACTCCCGTTGGTGTTTTTGGTATTTCATTACAGACAGTTCTGAGCTCTTGACGGCACAGGTTAATCAAGCCTTCTACTCTCTCAAGGCATCTCTGACTCTTTAATGGGACTCCATTCCACATATAATGAAATCCTCGTAATATCATTCCATTTGGGAGAAATCCCAGACTGTAATATTGGATGATGGCAGACTGGAGTACATTTTGAAAAACTTCTGATTTGAATGTACTGATTTGATTTCAGGATTTTCTTCTGGCTAGTCCTTAAATGCTTAACATGGTTTAGAAATCAGCTATACACAATTTTATTTTATGGATGGTTGCAAGTGTTAATGCATTAGGATGCAACTCGCTTGAAGTTGGTCCAGTAAATAGCTTCTTTCACACAAGCAAGGCCGTTCCGAATAGTCTTTCTGGAGAAACACATTCACATATCAATTAAAAAATACTGGAAAATTCTGACATCATTAATCAGAAATAACCATGTTTCTAAACATGAAGAGGGTCAATTTAATTGTTAAAGGTTTAATTTTTATTTCAAACTTTTGCATTTGCAGCTGCTTTTTGTCCCAGAAAAAAACAAGTACTGATTTATAGGAAATATATATTGCTAGCGAGTCCACTTGCTGTACTAAAAGACAGTTGAGGAGGCAATGACAATCAGAGTAAGCAAAACTTCTTCAGCAGATTCTGAATTTCGTCAGCACTCCTTCTCATACTTCAGCCTCCACATCAAAGTTCCTGAAAGCAAAGAAGGCTCCAGGATTGGCCAGCCCAGTCACCAGACATGCACATTATTGAGCATGTCTGGGGTAAGAGGAAGGAGGAGGCATTGAAGATGAATCCAAAGAATCTTGATGAACTCTGGGAGTCCTGCAAGAATGCTTTCTTTGCCATTCCAGATGACTTTATTAATAAGTTATTTGAGTCATTGCAGAAATGTATGGTAAAATTTAAATTAATTCATTGTTATAATGTACTTATGCTCGATTAAATGCCTGCATGCAATTACATCTGTAATTATTTTCTGTAATTACATTAATAATTACAGTGTTGACCATCCCTTGACACCTTAACCCAATCCTTAAGCCTACCCATTCCACTAAAATGTTCACCAACGTTATCAGTATCCCACCTCAATCTCTGTTCTGGATGCTTAATATAAAGTGAGACCATTTTAAGTTACACGTGGATGTATGTTTATATGTTTAAATAGTATGCTATCATGTGAGTATATGCTCTAATGCAAATTCACCTATGGAGTAGTTTCTATGGAAAGAGTTTCACATGAGGTGGTTATTAATGAACAAACAATATAAATATTAAAAATATAACTCTGTGGAAATAGCAGCATTTGGACGCCATTTTAGCTTTCTCTGCTGTAATATTACAGTGCCTCCGGCCATGCCCCTGCACTGTACAGAGTGTGTGTGTGTGTGTGGTAAATGTGCGTAACCTGATATGTTTGAACTCATCAGCCTGGATGTATTTTTTTGTAGTCCCCAAAGTTCGTTCACTGTAGGCTTTGCTAAGCTAACTCTGTAAAAGCCAATGTCTCCCTTTGCATTAAACTTTGAGCGTCTTACATTCAGAGATGTTTTTTATGTTCACACAGCTACATTACACATGAACTAAAGTTTAAAATATAATATCGTAGTGGACCACCCCTTTAATTACAGCCATTCAGAAGCACAGAATAGTGCACTTACTGTACTCCAACGAAATGGTAAAGTTTATAATCGAATTAATACATATTAAACCTCTTTAACATTATTAAATGTAGATGCTGAATCACTGATATGTGTTGGACTCACAGGTCTTAAGTTTAATTACAAACGGTTTATTTTATTTTGAGGTGAACTGCTGCTGCTTTCAGTAGTATGACAATAAATGTCATGTAAAATGACATTCAAACTCACATTATTAGCATTTAACACTGAATAAAGCACATGAGGTGTACCTGAGGTGATCATTGTCAGTTTATCATGTTGTTCAGCTGCAAGAAATAGAAGCTGTTTCTAAAATATACATTTCAGGTGTTGGTTAGAACAAAAACTCCCTTTAATATGGAAAATATTCCTTTTATCGTGTGTCGTTGCTTTTTTTAAGAACAAGACTTAAATCAGCCTTCAGACTCAATAGTTCACACTTCTGTTGATGTCCTCAATCTGGCAACCTGCTCTTGCGTGTATTTTTTAACCAGGCGTGCAATACTTAGTTCAACCACTGGGTGTCAAACTTACATACTGCACCTTTAATATTACTGAAGTAAGTTTGAAGTGGGCCAGGGGCAGCACGGTGGCACAGTCGGTAGCACAATCGTCTCACAGCAAGAAGGTCGCTGGTTCGAGCCTCGATAGGGTCAGTGGGCATTTCTGTGTGTGGAGTTTGCATGTTCTCCCTGTGTTTGCTTGGGTTTCCTCTTGATGCTCCAAAGACATGCGATATAGGGGAATTGGGTAAGCTAAATTGTCCATAGTGTGTGTGTGGATGTTTCCCAGTTATGGGTTGCAGCTGTGCTTCCTCTATGTAGACAGTATTAGAAGTCTTTTTCTACTGTTCTATTTCGACTAATTTAAAGGTTGTCATAAAGTGTTTAATAACTCAAACACATGAAACCTAACCCAACCTTCAGATCAGTCCTCCTTGTCAACAACAAAATGGCTACTTAGTCTTTAATTACTTACTTTAATGTAGTTTCTAGATTAAATTCTGTAGTTTATTATCAGATTGAATTACCCACCCATCCCAGACTAACACTGTAAATTCTCTACACATTTTGTTTAGAAACATTTTGTTGTTGTTGAGTGTCCAGATTCTTAATTAGATAGCAACGCTGCGCGCTATCTTTCCCCGTCTTATTAAATTAGAGGCATCTGAGGAGCTCCGTTCTGGCGCTTATCTCTGGGAAACAGTTGGCCTGCTGCCGGCTTGAGGCTGCCTGTCTGCCACTGTGCTCTGGCAAGTGTGTGTGTATCATTGACTTCATATGTGCAATGAATGTGCTTCGTGTCTCTTTATAGCCCGGGAGACACATCACGTCTGTCCGGCGCGACAGGGAAAGCGTTTTTCATTAACACTGCTGTCCTCATGCTGTTGTGCTGCTGTTACACCAACCACCAAGCAATGATGTCAGACTGAAGCTGTAAAATTTTAACTACTGAAACTTTTTATGGTGTCCTCAGTCAGTCTCATAACAATAGATAACCTTTTTCAGCTGTATCTGTCAGGGATCTGCCATTCGGTTATGTATTTTCTGCGCTCGTGGCCGAGCTGTGACACCGCTCCAGTCTGGTTCTACCTCGTTGTGTTTTCAATGAGCACATGGTTTGTGTTATTGTTTGTGTTCCATGTGCTCTCTTGTCATGTTCTCCCCGCCCTATTGTTATCTGATCATTAATTCATTTGCCCCATCTGTTCCCTGTTCTCCTTCTGATGATGTTGCTTTTATAATCTCCTTTTGTACTTTGTCGTATGCTGGTTTGTTACCTTAACTTTGCTTTCAGGTCAGTTTCAGAAAGCAGGATTTCTACAGATATCATAATGTCAAATTCAAGACTTTTTAAGACCATTAAGTATTAAATTTAAGCCCATATCACAATATCAAAAACACATAAAGAGAAAAGGCAAAAATCACAAAATATATGGCAAAATAAATGTATTTAAATTGAACAATACTGAAGTCAGGTTAGCTACATCATTGAACTTTCGCCTGGCGCCACATCGCACATCTTCAGTGACTGCATGCGAACCTCAAACGAATGTGGCTCTTTAAAAGGGGCAGTCAAAAGAAAGCCACTGTGAAGTCAAATGGATAAACAGTGAAGTAGGACGTTTCCAGAACTACGTCATATCATTAATATCGTATGATTTTTAAACTAATTATTTTTTATTATCTATTTTAATGATTATAAAGATTTTTATAAGCATTCAAGATTTTTAAAGTCAAACTTTGATGCATCATTTGCTTTTGTTCATACCTTGGACAGCTTTACCTACCTATTAAAGTTAAATATTAATGAGAGCAGAACATGGGTTGCTCTACAAATATATTTTTATTATGGAAAGAATAAAAGCACACTTGCTAAAAATACTCATGTTTTTTTTATTATTAATATTATTTTGCTCACTCAACAAATCACACATTACATGCTGGCTTCTGTCCTCTACTTCATTCATACATTCATTCATTCATTCATTCATTCATTCATTCATACATTCATTCATTTTCTTTTCGGCTTATTCCCTTTATTAATTCGGGGTCGCCACAGCAGAATTAACCACCTGTCCTCTACTTATAAGCTAAAATGCTCCAACATTCTTGACCATTATCACCAATAAAGCCTAGAAAAAACAGGCCATCAGTATATTGTAAACTGATAGGGTCAAATATTCTTTTCCAGTTATCAACTTTTGCCATGACCTCTTTTGTCTTTAACAAACTAATCCCTCAGGTTTTTCCAAACTTTTTAACAAAAACTTTCCTCCTTTCCCACGGCTGTTGCAATTTCTAGCTAAGAATTATTGTTCATCTGGTTCTCCCTATCATCACGCATGGACGGATCATAAAGATGTCCGTACAGTCATACCTGTTTCAGACAAAATCTCTTCAAAGTGATTCATATTCATCTCAAATGAAACATGGTGCCACGCAAACTGTTCGCTCGAGTCTGAAAAAATTTTGTGCGCTCCGCCAGCTGAAATAATGACGCTTGCACTCAAAGCGAACCTTCGCAACCTCTGCGATGACGTCACATTCGCCGCATGCACTGAGTTCAATAACAGAAAGCTGATTGGCTATTGCATGTTGGTCTCATTTTTAGTTGTAATACCGCAAATTGTGAAGTAAAGAACTACAACTCTACGAAAACCAAGCAACAACAACAAAAAATAGATTAAATGAGCATTAGATGTAGCGTTGTATGAACATCAGAAAAATAAGACCTGTGCAAAAATATTTAAGACCTAGAACAACAAATTTAAGCCTTTTTAAGGCCTAAAATCTAGATTTTTAAATGTTAGACTTTTAGGACCCCGTGGAAACCCTGAGAAAGAAATAATAATTCTGAAAAGAAGAAAACTCCGGTTAGTTCATTTCATTTCAAGATGGGAGTTATTCAGTAAAAAAGCTCATTTTGTGCCCTGTAACTGTATCTGATCTTGATGATACTGTAATAATGTGCACCTTCTGTTTGGCCCTTTTCACACCAATTCTCATTCCATAGCAGCTTTACAAAATGTACACATTATTTCATTACAATCAAGATCAGAATGAGTTAGAGGGCTTAAAAATAACCAACATAGGCTCATTCTGAAAATGTACCCCTATGTACATTTCTGGAGATCGTGTACTAGTTTGTCCAGTGGCTCTCTGCGTATTTCAGAGGATTGTATATGTCGGAGGACCATGACGACAGGGTTTGAGTCTTGTGAAGAACAGTTCCAGAATGTAGACAAAACCAAAAGCCAACAAATAAAACAAGCAAGTAAATAACTGGATGAGAATGGGGTAAAATCTGAAAACGTAGTAAAAATCAGGCTGCTGCGAGGGCTTTTCTTTTTCTGGATTGCTTTTTAAAACACTGTCGGTTGGGTTTGGGGAGGTGGGTGGGTGCTGGTCAATCTGTGCTTTTTAAAACACCATTGGTTAAGTTTAGGAATGAGGGTGCGTGGATCGGTCGGTCATTCAGTCAGTCAGTAAGGTCAGTCAGTTAGTAAAGTCAATCAGTCGACAGTGGCCTCTGGTGGATTCGCGGAAAACAAAAACTCCAAAAAAAAACTGACCTCCTGGGACGTATTTGACGCTCTCCAGAAATGTTTATAGTGGGTTTTCAGAATGAGCCTGGATTGTAACCGTGACACTTACTCTATGTGCTGATGAGGCCATTTATTTATGTCATGCTTTGCCTCCTCTGATTGTCTCAAGACAAATTAGGAAAATGCAGTAATCTACAGACAATTGCACAGCAGAATAGAGCAGCGATATCAACAGAGGTATGTGTGAAACGTTCAGAGCATTTAGCCTGTTTTTTCATTATATATTTCTCTTGCTGTCAGTGAATTGTTGTCTCTTTTCAAAGATTGTCAGCTCCTCTGATCATAGACAGGTGTTCTAATTGAAGTGGACAGCCTGTCATGATGTATTTGTGTCTGTGTACGAAGCTGCAAATATTAAACACAGAATGAATTTTCGCTTGCAGCCGTAACACAATGCCTGTCATTCTTTGATGGAAAACTCCGAGAGCCTGCGATGATTTTATCACCTGCAGGAAAACACATTTTGAACTTTGCTTTGTGTCCTTAAAGAGCCCATATTATACATGAAATAGGGTCATATTTAGGTTGTAAGGGTCTCCAACAACAGTCTAATATGCATGCAAGGTCAAAAAACACTTTGATGGTCTTATAATCTGCATTTATTTTTACCTAATTATCCCAGCGACTCCCATATGAATCGTTCAACCCCCACCTCCCGCCCCCCAGGCCAACCGTCAACCGCGACCCGGTCCTCACTTTACTAACGGGTCCCTTTCATTTCCACTATCGCGTTGAGGGCGGCGTGATCATCCTTTGCCTAGAGCGGCAATTCAGCTTACTCCGGTGCTACGCACACACATTACACTCCGCCCCAGAGAACACAACACACATGCCTAGAGCACCAGTTCAGCTTGCTGGGTGCAATTTAGACACCTCACCTCGAACCTAAGCTGAACTATTTTGAAACTTGACCGTTGCACGTGTGTAAACAGCTGACGATCCGTAAACAAAGCGGCACGCGTCGCGTTTTCAACGTGGCTTTACACGCGATATGAGAATATAAAGAGTTAACCTGATACAGTACACGCGGTTACAAGTAACAAAACACAACTAAATACATAATGTGCAAACTAGAGTAAACGAGGCAACAATTTTAATCGCACGTACTTACACTTGTGAAATGGGGGAAGAAACTGATTCATGATCCACTGATTCATGTTCTGACAGTCTTTACTGATCCTTCCTTTAACAAACTGATGAAGTCTTCTTTGTAAGCATGTAGTTTCCAGAAGCACTCGATCTGCTCAAGGCTGGGCTATATTGCTGAGGTTTCATCTTTGATTAGACTGTCAATCATATCCATCTGCACAGCGTGACTTCATTCGACCGGTGTCTGTGTGTGTCTCTGTGTGTGTGTGTGTGTGTTGCTTTTTTTCTGTTAGTGGGCGGGGCCGCAGGTTTCAAATCTCCCGGGTTTGCGCGTGCAACTACTTGTGTTTCGTAGCCGCGTCATCATGAAACACCTAATGACTCGTTATCAAGACGACTCGTTTTTTTATAGATGAATCAATAGTTTTAAACACTGTACACTTACAGATTTAAGCCTTAGCTGGACATTTCACTTCACTTAGAGCTGTGTGACACACTATATGGAAGAGCATTTTCAAAAACCCATAATATGGGCTCTTTAAATTTCATTTTAGCGTGGAAACATACGAAGTAAGAAAATGTTTCTTACTAATTTGTATAACAATAAAAGAATATCTAATATTGCTTCAGCAGATGGGGGCTTTATTTCTCTTTAGCAACAAACAAATAAAGCTTTAATAGGCATCGTCTTTAGTTTCAGAACAGTATCTCAACAATATTCCAAACTGATAAATTCTCTGGTAAATAAAAACCTTAATTAGCAATAGTCAGTAACCATAACTTAAAGAGTGTGTATGAAAAATCCAGGTTTAACCACACAATAAACATAGTTGATGACTATCATGAAATATGGAAATTTGGAAAAGAATCCTCATTGTTTAAATACTTCAATGCACTTTTGCATGGCTAAAAGAAAGCAAATACAAAATTGTTTGCCTATGGCTGCCTCCGAAATCGCATACTTCCATACTATATAGTACGCTAAAAACAGTATGCTAGATGAGTAGTAGGTCCAAATTCATAGAATTTGAAAAACAGTATGGCGAGAAGTACCCTGATGACCTACTATCTCCAGCGAGATTCTGACATGTGCATCAGTGGTGTAGTCAGGGCTATACGCACGTATACTCAGTATGCCTACTTTTTTTCACTAGCTGTTTGGGTATTACGACTTCTAAGGATCAACAATTGCGTATACCCACTTGTTTTGCTGATTAGACTTGCCTAATTTACGTGTATTCGCATCCCTTAACTGAATACCAATTGTTTTTTTTTTAACTCTCATCTTAATTCGTTGCAATTGGTGCATTTTTGTTTATATTTTGCGCCATTCCCCGCCCCCTGATGACCTCAGCAGCTGTGAGAAAATTTCGTGAGTTTTTCAAAGTCAACTGAATGATGTCTCGCGGAAACGTTCAGGTAAAATGATAAAACAGCATGGGTTGGGTCGGTGGGTAATACTTGGTTATGGGTGGTTGGTTGGTATGGTCAGCTGGTTGGTTATGGTTGGGTGGGTAATAGTACGCCACTTTTTTTACACCCATGATACCATGCAAGAGAATTCGGCAATGGGAGTGAAACAACACAACTCGTGCGGGTAGGTCATGTGATCATGACAAAATGACGGATGTAATACGTCTGAGTTCCATTCATACTTCTCACATTCATACTATACAGAGCGTACTTTTTCTAACGGCCGAGTAGTACGTTTAAATTCAAATGCAGTACCTACTGAGTAGTAGGCGGTTTCCGACGCAGCCTATATGTTTTCTCCAGCCTGATCTCACGAGAAAACGTAAGTATTTTACGTTTTGACAGTTTAGTGGCTAATTCGTACGAATTCGTATGAGTTCAGTCGTACGAAATTGTACGATTTTTAAAAGGAGGCGTGGCATCTAACCCCACCCCTAAACCCAACCATCATTGGCGGATGAGCAAATCGTACCAAATTGTACGAATTAGATTGTACGAATTCGTACGAATTAGCCACTAAATCAAAAAGTTACGAATTGCCGTGAGATTGTGTTGGTTTTCTCCAGAAGTAGTCAGGGTGGTACTATGGGCAGTACAACTTATTGCCATTAGAGTCTGCAGTGTAACACACAATTGCTGTATTGCCTGTAAACATGCATCTGAGCTCAAGTGGAAGACATAGTAAATAAAAGCTGTTTGGCAGTTTTTGGCACATAAATATGTTCTTGGGGGTTCATATGATTACAGAAGTCACATGGAATGTTTTTGACAATGTTTTTGGTCCTTTTCTGGACTTTCAACAGCTCTGTAGTGTTGCTGTCTATGGAGGGTCAGAGAGCTTGCAGATATCATTTAAAACATTTTAGAAAATATTAGCATTTAATCTAAATAACATTAATATCTCTTGTTCCACCTCATCCAGATATTACAAAAGCACATTTTATAATTTTTATAAGTTTTCACCTTTAATGACAGTACAGTGGAGATTTACAGACAGGAAAGTATGGGGAACAGAGAGAGGGGAAGGATCAGCAAAGGACCTCGAGCCAGGAATCAAACTCGGGTCACCTGGGTGCTATATGTTGATGCGCTTACCACTAGGCCATTGGAGCTGACCACATTTTATTTTTCATTGCTACAATCTAACCCATTCTTAACGATCACAAAACTCAGAGCTTCTGGTGGTATCCAGAATAGCAAAGTCTACTAAAGTAGGTCGAGCCTTCTCATTTATGGCTCCTAAACTCTGGAATAGCCTTCCTGATAATGTCCGAGGCACAGACACACTCTCTCAGTTCAAGACTAGATTAAAGACCTACCTTTTTAGTAAAGCACACACAGAGCATCACATAACAATATGATGCATGAGTGTGCTCCAGGGAGTTGAGTGGGCGTGACAAACCAACTGTAGGACACGCTTCTCCTGACTTAATGCACCAAACATTTTGTTAGAAACATTCATATGCTTTCCATGTTTGTTTCTATGTTTGTTTATATAACTACTATTTTCATTTATAACACTCCATTTTTGCATCTTGTTTATATTTACACTATAAACAGCAGCGACGCTAATTATTTTCTTTATTCGCTATTTCCACCTGGGGATACTTATCCGGAGGCCTCTAGAGAATTTGCAGCACCATTGATGCAGTTCTCCTCAATGGACGTCCAATGTGCCCTAGACTGCAGCTCTGCCCAGGAAGTTTGGCCAGAGGAGAAATGGTCATGCCCAACTGAGCCTGGTTTCTCTCAAGGTTTCTTTCCTTGACTTTCGTCATTTGGTGAAGTTCTTTTCCTCGATGCTGGCTTGCTTGGTTTGGGACTTGTGGAGCTGCACATCAGTGGATTTGCTCTTCAGTGTTTGGACTTTCAGCAGTGAAATTTATACCACACTAAACTGAAGTAAACTGAACTTCAACTCTGAAAACTGGACTAATACAGTTTCAATTTACTAGAACTTCAATCTTAAACTGCTTTTAGACAATCTACATTGTAAAAGCGCTATAGAAATAAACATGAATTGAATTGAATATTGGAAACTGAATAAAATACATGTTTCTAATTCTAAAACAGATAACCAGCCTCATAAAACTGGTTTCTAACGAGTGATTTACTGAATCTTCAGCTTTTTAAAACTTCCTCTCTCTTCCTGTCCCAGTATTTGGGTGACATCTGCTCACTCAGTGTGTGGTAGACAGAAGGACACATCAGGGATCGTATTCATATTTAATATCAGATTTGAGGTCAGTGCGGCTCTCTCTGCCAATGACAGTAGAGAGCGCTTCTGCTGTCACACATCTGTCAGACGTCTGTGCTGTCAGGGCAGCTGTCAAGACTCCCGCAGAGGACCAAGACCAGTTTGCAAAGCTTGGAACTGGACTCTCAACCAACATACCTCACAAAATACATCAACAAGCAATACTTCATTGTTTAAAGTTGCCATAAAATGGAAGTTAAGATTGTCTTTTTTCCACTATTGTGACGTACATCCACTTGAAACATTCCTGAAATGAGAAAAAAATGTCATTCTTAATTTAGTAATGAAAAATTAATTATTAACAAAGTATGAAAATACAATTATTAAGCACAATGTAAATGTGGTTATAAGTCAATAATACAGCATTTGTAGCTGCAGTTATAAACTGTTTACTAACGTTTATTAATGTAGAGTTAATGCTTAACAATTTCAGTAGATGCTAATGCTTAATAAATGATTCATAGTGTTTAGTTATTATAAAGTGTTACCAAAAATACAGTTGAATTATACCCTGCTGAAAAATCCAGCTTAAACCAGCCTAGGCTGGTTGGCTGGTTTTAGCTGGTTGACCAGCCTGGTTTTAGAGGGGTTTTGGCCATTTCCAGGCTGGTTACCAGCCTTTTCCAGCCTGGTCTTAGCTGGTCAGGCTGGAAAATGACCAGCAAAATCCAGCTAAAACCAGCTTGACCAGCCTGGTTTAGGATGGACATAGCTGGTTTTGGCTGGGCTCCCAGCCTGGCTAGGTGGTCAAGCTGGTTTTAGCTGGTCATTTTCCAGCCTGACCAGCTAAGACCAGGCTGGAAATGGCTGGAAACCAGCCTGGAAATGGCCAAAACCCCTCTAAAACCAGGCTGGTCAAGCAGCTAAAACCAGCCAACCAGCCTAGGCTGGTTTAAGCTGGATTTTCCAGTAGGGTAGTTTTTTCTTAATTCATGTGTACTAAGGAATACAACTACAATTGTGTTTTTATAAATTTCACTAACTAAAGCTACTACTACTACTACTATAAAAGAAAATACTGATTTGTACTAAATTTGTTCTGGTAGTCATTTAAATTCATTGTAGTTTGAATTTTTCCAAAAAAAAAAGTGCTTATAAAATACCACAATGGAAGAATTTTGATATGTTAAATACCCATTATATATGCAGACGTTCCATCACTCTAACATGACTATAATTATTTACTTTTTTCTTTTTATTTACTCTCTAGTGAACTCATTACCGTCTGTTAAAGTAAGGTTTTCTGACAGCTGTGTCCTCTGGACCTCGTCTGTCCCTTGTGAGTGACTGTCTGTCCCAGAGCCAGACAGAACAGATAATTTGAGAGAACTTCTGGATTCACACGCATGCATGGAGAGACAGACCCAGTTGAAGCAACGATAATCAATCCCCACCTCCAACAAAGCTGCCTTTAATACTGTGAATCCTATAGTGAGCTGCATACACGGCATGAGTACTCCATTAAAAAGAATAAAGGTTGTCAAATTTAAATATGGCTGATTCAAAGTATGATCTCTGAAATAAGGTTAAATCCCTTTAGCCCTTTGTATGAAAAAGGCAATGCTGCATCTTAGTAAGTCTTTTGAAAAACAAAGTCAAGTGTAAATTTTACATAAAGGCAGGCCTGGATTGGCTAATTGGGAGGACCGGGAGGATTCCCGGTGGGCCTGTCCGTTTTTTGACCACGAGGGCCAGTGTCCTAGCTGCTTGCACTCTCAGCAGTCGCACTAGTTTCATTTACGTATTTATTTGACCACAGCCTCACTCTTTTTATTCATTATTTTGTGAGCAAAATGCAGCCTGCAGGTTAATGATGATGTAACTATCGTTCGACCCCAATCAGCGGCACCTTAGTGAATATAAGAATTCGAATAATTAATATTAATGAATATTACACCTGCTTAATGCAAATCAGAGGATTCACTACATTAATCTGACATAACTTGATCAGAAATCTAAAAAGGGGACAAAAAGATTAAGCCATCAATGGAAAGTAATACTGTGGTTAAAAGAGTCTTGCACTTTTTTCTTCCAAACACACTAGCATGACAGTGCCATTGCGGTCCAGTGGTCAGCATGTTGCGTTACGACGCTTCCAACCTGTGTTTGAACCTCACCTGAGTATTTTTTTCTTCTTTACTTTTAGTGTTAAGACATATAATACTGTAGGTGTACATATTTTATTTTTATTTTCTGTGTGACCACCGTTACAAAGGACTGGATGTCTATAAAGAATTTGGCACAGAATATATATTCAGATATTGCAGGAAAGGACATTGTGATGTTTTAAAGAATAGTGTTGGAGATTTAGCTACCCTTTAATGTTCTCATATTTATGAAAAACATTTGAAGTTCTAAAGCAGCTGTTTCCTTGAAAAAGACGTGATCGTGTCATTAGAAACTGAATTGGAAGATGTAAATTGGAGATGTTAACCAAACAATCACCTTCCATTTTGTGCCGTACGACAAGAGCCATGGTAAAAATGTAAAACTACTCTTACTAGCTATGTTTACATCAACCAACACAATCTTGCGGCAATTCGTAACTTTTTGATTTAGTGGCTAATTCGTACGATCTAATTCGTACAATTTAGTATGATTTGCTCATCCGCCAATGAAGGTCGGGTTTAGGGGTGGGGTTAGGTGCCACGCCTCCTTTTTAAAATCGTACAATTTCGTACGACTGAACTCATACGAATTCGTACGAATTAGCCACTAAACTGTCAAAACGTAAAATACTTACGTTTTCTCATGAGATCAGGCTGCATCAACCTATTTTTATGTGCAATTTGGATTTGTGCATTATAAATGGTTGATGGAAATGCCAACATGCGCATAAACGTTTTATTTGATAAAAAAAGATGCGCATAAACTGCAATGGTAACACTTTTACTGTACAAATTTCAGTATCCGCATTAAAAAACGGTCATGTGATTTTGTTATAATAGATGTGGTGATAAAAATGTGTGTGAATGGACAAACCAGCAGGCTGAGGACATAGTAAAACATCTACAAAGTTATTTTGGACATTCTAAAACGCCTTAACCGCTTCAGGATTAGTGTTATTATATTATTAATGACCTCCAGAATAGTCAAGAGCGTCTGTGCTCTGCATCTCACGCCTTCAAACACCACAATGCGTTCATTGCGGAGCGAGATGTGCGATTTCCAGGAGATTATCATTTGCTTGCGGGCATCCCGGAGTTCCTATATGCGGGAGACTTCTGGAACTTCTGGGAGTCTTCAATTCAATTCAATTCACCTTTATTTGTATAGCGCTTATACAATGTAGATTGTGTCAAAGCAGCTTCACATAAAAGGTCACAGTAAATAGGAACAGTGTAGTTCAGTTTGTAGTGTTTAAGTTCAGTTCAGTTTAGCTCAGTTCAGTGTGGTTTAATAATCACTACTGAGAGTCCAAACACTGAAGAGCAAAACCAACGATGCGCAGCTCTATAGATCCCGAACCATGCAAGCTAGTGGCGACAGCGGAGAGGGAAAAAAACTTCACTAATTGGCGAAAGTGAAGAAAAAAAACCTTGAGAGAAACCAGGCTCAGTTGGGCACAACCATTTTAATTTCTCCGCTGGCCAAACGTCTTGTGCAGAGCTGCAGTCTTAATGGCGGAGGCTGGAAGCTGGCCTCAGCGAAGACTCGTCTGTCTCTGGAGCGTCACAGGAATCAGTCTCATGTTCTCCACTCCTCCATGACCACCACAGTAGCTTCTCAGGATACGGCCTGGTGTAGGATATGGAAACCTTGGGATCATCTCGTCGTTGGTCTTGGATCGAATCAGTGACTCTGCATAGTCTGAGGGCCTCGGGAAGAGTATCCCCAGGTGGAAATGGAGAATAAAGAAAATAATTAGCGTAGCTGATGTTTATAGTGTATATCAACAAGATGCAGAACCTGTGTGGAAGCCCGCTAAGTGGTGCACTAAGAGTATGCTTTACTAAACAGATAGGTCTTTAATCTAGTTTTGAATTGGGAGAGTGTGTCTGAGCCTCTGACGTTATCAGGAAGGCTATTCCAGAGTTTAGGAGCCATAAATGAGAAGGCTCGACCTCCTTTACTCGACTTTGCCATTCTAGGTACTACCAGAAGCCCTAAGTTTTGAGATCTTAAAGAGCGAGTTGGATTGTAGCGAGACAGAAGATTGGTTAGATAAACAGGAGCTAGATTATTTAAAGATGAGAGTCTTGAGATGTCTGCTTTATTCATCATGGGTCGCTACAGCGGAATGAACTGCCAACTTATCCAGCATATGTTTTACAAAGCCATAATCAATTTCGTAATCCCAGGCATTATCAACTAGCTAGATTTCGAGAATTTAATAGACTTGAACAGTCGTTTCCAAGCACATTCATGTTGTCTGCCAGTAAATCTGTTTAAAGGCACACTATATTTCTCATGCAAGACAATATTTTTGTTGGTTATTTTGTGATATGAAACTTGCAGCACATTTTATGAGTATACCTGCAAAAGAAAATGATTTTCAGACACATTATACAGCTGTTTTTCGTAGGGTGGGGTGAATCCTGGCAGGTTTTGAAACACTGCTGTGCGTGTCTGGATCACACACTGGACACAGATACTGACCTTGTGATGGGAAGTTCATGGAGAGACCACACACAGCTAAGCTTGTCACGCTGAATGGCCACCTGATGCAAACATGACAACCTGCGCCAGCAAAACCAACCACCATTGAAAGAAAAATTCTAGTGATGTCACTTAACCACAGTATGGATATGCTGGCGGTGGCTGTATTTGATAAGAATCCCACTGCTAAGACCTTGATCCCCTAAGGAATACATGTTTCCCCAAAGCAATCCAGAGTTGCCATGGCTACCCTGACTGTTCAGCAGAGCAGGTGGTGCACCCGATATGAAGAAGTGATGTATAAAGTAACATCTTTATTGACCGTTTAATTGATTTCACGTGAGCCTGATCGTTTTACTGTTTAATGAGTGTACTGTAATCGGTTACAGTTCACTGAGTTCAGATAAAAGCTTGTTTGTATTCCAGCACTCCTGGGTTTCAGCCCTTAGATACTCCACCAGTGTTTGCAAGTGTCACTGCTATTATTGCTTGGTTAAAGGATTTGAGGATCTCAGATACTGTGGCACATATATTTCTGCAAGAAATTTCTGTGTTGGGCAAGCTACTTGAAAAATGTAGTGAGCTAAGCTATCAGCTACTCTACTTAAAATGAAGCTTAACTGCACTAAAAGCTACCCTCTTCAATAGTCTGGCTGCAGATTTGCGCTTGCACCGCCAGGCTTACACGCTCAGGCAACTGTGCTTCCTCTGCAAGTGACGTCATTTACAATCGTCACCTGTCCTTCGGTAATTTAACTTAAGGGTGTCCCTCGGAAAAATCTCTGAGGTAACGGATTTCATTAAGATCGTGGCAACAAACTTTTTATCTGTCATCCTTACTCAAGTGTCTTTTTTCTAAGTGTTTCACTATCTGGCAACATATCCCTGCTAAAAAATCCAGCTTAAACCAGCCTAGGCTGGTTGGCTGGTTTTAGCTGGTCAACCAGCCTGGTTTTAGAGGAGTTTTGGCCATTTCCAAGCTGGTTTCCAGCCATTTCCAGCCTGGTCTTAGCTGGTCAGGCTGAGTGATGACCAGCTAAAACCAATTTGACCAGCCTAGCCTGGCTGGGAGCCCAGCCAAAACCAGCTATATCCAGCTTAAACCAGCCTGGAAATGGCCAAAACCCCTCTAAAACCAGGCTGGTCAACCAGCTAAAACCAGCCAATCAGTCTAGGCTGGTTTAAGCTAGATTTTTCAGCAGGGAATTCACTGCTAAATAGCTTTCCTTTTGACTTGTGGGTAAACAATTACCTTTTTAACTGCAGAAAAATCCTAAACAACATTTTTTTATCTTGATGTTTGGGGATGTTTTCTAAAACCACCCCAACATTAGAAAAGATGTATCATTTTGTATTTTCATGAAGGCTGTACACACACATTTCTAAAAAAAAAAAAAAAAAAAAAAAAACTACTGGCACATACGTGCACACTCCAACACAATAAGAATTCCCTTGCTTCAACTTTTACGAATGCTGACTATACCTTTTATTTTAGTCAAAAATGAGTGTTGCCAATAGATTAGACATTGATGAAAAACTCCTAGACATTTACAGAGTTTGTGATGAATATGAGGTTGTTTCTTTGTGCAAAATTGAAATTCAATTTAGCTGCTTTTTAGAGGTTAAGTCAAGGCGGGTTTATACAGACTAAGACAGCAGGAGGATTAAGAGGTCTAAGTTTGTTTTCATTGTTCTTAAAGACATTCCTTGCCTCTTCCCTCTCTGGGATCCCCTTAAGTCAACCAACATAAGGGTTTGCACGCAGCTTGTCCCAGACATACAACCTCAACAGAATCTTAACGACGAAACCTCTTCTATTTGTCAGGTTTAAAATTCCATTTACAGTTAAAGTCAGAATTATTAGGCCCCTGAATTATTAGCCCCGTTTTATTTTTTCCCCAATTTCTGTTTAACAGAGAGCAGATTTTTTCAACCCATTTCAAAACATGATAGTTTTAAGAACTCATTTGTAATAACTGATTATTCAACTCAGGATCATTCTGAAAACGTACCTCCATGGACGTTTCTGGAGACCGCGAAATACGTCTCGGCGGCACGTTTTTCTGCAGTTTTTGTTTTTGCGAATCCGCCAGAGGTCGCCGTGTACGCTTTTCGAGATCTCAAATTTCCCTCGCGAGTGCCATTCGCACCTGCTGTTCTCACGTAAACCCACCAGAGGCCGCTGTCGACTCACTTTGGACAGACTTTCTGATTGACTGAGCGAACAAACGGCTGACCCACCCTCCCCCTTCCTTAAACCCAACCAATTTTATCGATTGACCCGCCCACCCACTTCCCTAAACCCAACCAACACGTTTCAAAAGCAATCCAAAAAAAATAAAAGCCCTCACCTGACTTCTTTTTTACCACATCCTCACCCTGCTATTCACTTGTTTGTTTTATATTTTGGATTCTGTTTTTGTCTTACCTGCTTTCTGGAACTGCTCTTCACCAGACTCGAACCCCCGTCTTCATAGTCAACTCCTCTCTGCATCTCAAATCCGCCGACGGACGTGGCGCGCTAACGGTACAAACTGGTTGCAGCCGGAATGCCGTCCATACGGAGGTTAGCGGTCAGCTGGTAAGTGCAAAAGGAAAGGGCGTCACACCGCCCTGTAGCGTTCATTTAAAGAAATGAAATGCAGCCATATGTACCTCGCCATATGTAATTCGCTGTCTCCAGAAATGTCCGCAGGGCGTTTTCACAATGAGCCTGTGTTGGATTTATTTTCTACTAAAACATCTACTTCTATACAGTTTAAAGTGACATTTAAAGGCTTAACTAGGTTAATTAGGTTAACTAGGCAGGGTTAAGGTAATTAGGCAAGTTGTTGCATAACAATGGTTTATTGTGTATCTGTTGAAAAAAATATATAGCTTAAAGTATATAGCTTATATATAGCTTATATATATATATATATATATATATATATATATATATATATATATATATATATATATATATATATATATATATATATATATATATATATATATAGCTTAAATAATTTTGACCTTAAAATGGTGTTTAAAAAATGAAAAACTGCTTTTATTCTAGTCGAAATAAAACAAATAAGACTTTCTCCAGAAGAAAAAATATTATCAGACATACTGTGAAAATTTCCTTGCTCTGTTAAACATCATTTGTGAAATATTTAATAAAGAAAATCAAAGGGGGGCTAATATTTCTGACGTCAACTGTACATAAATCCCAAATGAATTACAGCGAATATTCTCCCCTAAAATAAAGCTGCAGATGGACGCGGCAATGCACTTACCGCATGAGACATTTTCCACATCTAAAAATGTAGATAATTTGTCATTGTTGCATAAAACCGTCTGACCCTTTGAGCACTCACCTAAATGTCAGCGATAATTGCTCTCCCTAAAACCCCCCTGTGACACTAGCAAAACGCAGAGGTGATTTCAGGCTCCAGACAGCCTCCCAACACCCAGCGAAACGCAGCGGATGAGAAAGCACACTCAAGTCAGAGTTTATTTCACAGTGCACTTCCCAGAAATGCTGTAGCTGATGACATGTAGATAGGACGGTAAAAAGAAGAGGAAGACAAAAGTACAAGAAGCACACTGAATTAATTACACACCAGCTTCAGGCCTGAATGTGAGGTCTACTCTATAGTAATACATTCATATTAATTAAATAAATGTATTTTTTTTAGTTCAGCATGTTGCTGAGACTATATATCTCATTTTGGTTAAGTCAAAGTAAGCCACTGATCTATAGCAAAACCAAAATGATGTTAAATTGTCAGGGCGCTCTCTTTCTATTCCTCTGTTCACTGTACATGAAATCTCCATGGCACAAGCGTGATGTAGCAGTCAGAGATTATTAGTCTTGATGGGAATACATTCATATAACAGAAGATGCTACAGTGTGTGTGTTCAAATGAATTCTCGGTGTTATATAATGAGGTTAAAGCACAGGAGGGTCGACAACTTATCATTAAATAACAAGACGTTTTAATCTTCTTGCCTTAAATCAGCATGTTCAATATTTTAGTCCCTATTATGAAATATATCAAGGACAACAGAAAGGTTTTGAACAACATAGGCTCATTCTGAAAACGTATCCCTATATACATTTCTGGAGATCGCAAATTGTGTAACCAGAAGTACGTATGGCTGCATTTTCTCTTTAAAACATATGCTACGTGGTGGTATGATGCCGTTGCTTTTCGTGCTTACGAGTTCAAGTCTGATGAAGAATGGTTCCAGAAAGCAGGTAATACAAAAATAAAAGCCAAACAATTAAATAAACTAGTAAATAACAGGGTGAGAATGTGGGAAAATCTGAAAGCGTGGTAAAAATCAGGCTGCCGCGAGGGCTTTTGAAAATACTGTTGGTTGAGTTTAGGGTAGTGGGTGGTCTGGTCAATCGGTGCGTTTGTAAACACTATTGGTTGGGTTTAGGGATAGAGGAGGGCGGGTCAGTCAATCAGTCAGTCATTTAAGTCAGTTGACAGCGGCCTCTAGTGGATTTACGTGAGAACAGGAAGTGTGAATGGCACTCGCGAGAGAAATTTGAGATCTCAAAAAGTACACAAAGTGGCCACTGGTGAATTCGCTAAAACCGCCAAAAACATACCTCCTGGGACATATTTGGCACACTCCAGAAATATATATAGGGGGTACATTTTCAGAATGATCCTGGGTTGGTTTTGAAAGTTAAAAACCCAACAAAATCTCATTGCAATCTTTTGATTTAGTGATCAAATTTATAAGATGTGTTGGTATTAATTCCTACATTTTAGTAGAATTTGCACATCCCCAATGGGTGCTGGGGTTAGGGGTGGGGGTGTTGGGTGACACACCTCCTTTTAAAAATCTTGTTTCCATAGGAATGAAATCTTATATGCCTGTACAAATTAGCCACTTCGTTACCTTAGAATTATAAGGTTCTATCTGACATTTTTGTCAAAATTGAGTTATTGACATATTCTTATTAATTAACAACTTATTTACATTATGGGATGTTTTTTTTTTATTAGCTTTTTACATTTTAAGACTTTTTATAAAAATAAAAAAAAAGGTTACACATACACTGTTTACTATGGAATGCAAAGATTTTGTAGCTCAGTACCTCAAAATCATTCAGAACTCAGATAGAACCTTATAATTCCAAAGTGATGACTTTTCTGGCAATACACAAAATAGCTACATTTCCTCATAAGATCTGGCCGAAAAACCTTGCTTATCTTTTGCATAGACAATTTAATTATTGTCATTTACTAAAAAAATAAAAATTAAATCTCTCATAATACTGATTGTTATGATCACCAGCGATCTAGCGGCTGCAAATCGCCAAAGGACTACAAATCCGCCTTTTTATAGACTACAAAATCCTGTCATGCACTGCTTACACACACACATGCTCCTAGTTCCGGTGATTACACACACACACACACACACACACACACACACACACACACACACACACACACACACACACAGTCTCATCTGAAGCCGCTCATAATGTGATTCCATGGACTATAAAAACAGCACAAACACACACATTGTTGCTGAGTCTTGTAAACTGTATAGTGAACATTATGACGCATTTTTCCTTGCCTTGTCCTGCCGTGTTTTAGACCCTCGCCTTGTTTTGTTGTTTATTCCTGTCTCAGACATCCCAGTTGGGGAAAGTCATTTCCATGTGGGACATCGATGATTTGCAGGAGGTTGCGGTAGTTGGTCACACTTGACTTTTCTCCCCATAGACTTCCATTCATGCGCACGCTAATGCGTCAGACCAGAAACGCAAGGTCATGCGTCAAGACTGGAAGTTTTGCAGTTCGCTGCAGTGCAAAGTTCAAGCTTGGTGAACTCTGACCTGCGAAATCGCATCACTTGACTTTGTGAGACCAATCGAGGTTCAAAACAGGACCTCTCTGGACAGAAATTTAAAACATGGAGCAATCACTCGCTTTTTAAATGTCTAAACATCTTGTTTAATCCCGCCCCTTTTCGCAGCACCGTATGACAGAATTTCGCACACACAAACTCTGGTGTGACCGCAGCTTAATTCTGTTAGTTACACAGTCATGAGGAAGACGGCTGATTTGACAGTTGTCCAAAAGACGACCATTGACACACTGAACTGAGCTCAACTGAACTGAACTTAAACACTACAAACTGAACTACACTGTTCCTATTTACTGTGACCTTTTATGTGAAGCTGCTTTGACACAATCTACATTGTATAAGCGCTATACAAATAAAGGTGAATTGAATTGAATTGAAAATTGAATTGACACCTTGCACAAGGAGGGCAAGACACAAAAAGTTATTGCAAAGGAGGCTGGCTGTTCAGAGCTCTATGTACAAGCAAATTAATAGAGGCGTGAACGGAAGGAAAATATGAGGTAAAATGTACAAATAATAGGGATAACTGCGCCTTGGAGAGAACTGTGCAACAAAACCTTTTCGAAAATGTGGGGGGGATTCAAAAAGAGTGGACTGCAGCTGGAGTCAGTGCTTCAAGAAACACTATGCACAGACATGGGTTTCAGCTGTCACATTCCTTGTGTCAAGCCACTCTTGAACAACAGACAGCATCAGAAGCATCTCGCCTGGGCTAAAGACGGGACTGCTGCTGACTGTTTAATGGTTATAATAATAATTTAAATAAACCCAAAAGTAATTATGAACTTCACATTTTACCTGAGAATATGTACCAACAAATATTTAAATGAAAACTATGATGAGATAAATTCCTAATTGAAAAACCAAAGTCTGCTTCCTTGAGGGTCATAGTTAAGCTTTAATGTGGAATTTAATTAGGAATTACTAAAATAACCAAAGAAAATATTCACCATCTCTTCCCTTAAAGAAATGTAAATAATTATTTTATTGTTTGTATTGTACACTATGATCATGTCTATAGAGTTTAGAGCTGTTGCAACAAGCTGCCTAAATGACCAGTCAACCATGCCTGTGTTATGTGAGAAGAGGACAGAGTGATGAAATCAGAGAAGGATTGTGTGACGGGGGTGTAGTTTTATCCCCTTCACCTGAGGCAATCTTTAGGGCTGGGACGCTGTCAGATCTCGGTCAAATGTCTTGGGGATTCAGCAAATTTGTGCTGTTTGACTCCAGACAGTGTCCAGTTTCTCACATTAGCTATTCATTGCCAACAAATGAAACCATATTGATCATGAATTAATAATTTGATCATTAGTATAGGAGTATACATGGCAAAATTATTGCGTTAAGGATGATTACAATCAATGTACAGTGCATGCTAAGGGAAACTAAAAAGTTCATAGTTTATAATATAACATATTTTACTTTAATAATCATTTATGATGTCACTTATGAAAATAGAAGTACACTTTAGAAAACGGTATTATGAGTACTTATATATTAGATCATAATAATATATTTTTGTAGCCCTATGCTAACAGAGGGACCCCTTGTCTGAGTACTGAGTAGTTTTACTGCCTCTGCTCACTCTGCAGTGATTTTCTGTTTTGCTGAATTTATGTCCAAATTCAATTTTTAATTCAATTCATCTTTGTTTCTATAACACTTTTTACAATTTAGATTAAGTTATAGTAAATTGAAACTGCTAGCTTCGGACCAAGTTTACAGTAGAAGTTGAGTTTAGTTCAATGTAATATAAATGACACTGTTGAAAGGTGAAACTGTCACGACCAGGCCTTAAACCCAGGTCTCTGGTGCGACCACTGAACCACAGAGGTAATTGAGTTGGACCCAATCGAAAACACTCCAAGACGGAATCCAGAAAACAAGGATTTATTATAAAAAAAAATAAGTCTACTTAGATTCTTCTCAAAAATTAGGTAGCAAAACAGACAACTTAGGTTCTTCCCAGAATGAGGAATACAAAATATTTTAACAGTATAATAAACATGTATAGAAAACTCCACGAGGGGAGAAAACAAATAGACATTAAGGCAGCCAGCAACAGGGAAATAAAACAGTCTTACTAGCCATAGTAGTAGGGGAAACACGGGGACCTCTAGGGGAATGGAGACAAAGTGCAGGTTGGTGACAGAAACACTGAACGCTGAAGAGCAACTCCACCGATACGCAGCTCCACAATTCCCAAACCAATCAATCCAGTTGCCACAATGGCGAGGAACAAACAAAACACCAATTGATGAACGAAAGTGAAGGGAAAAAAACCTTGAGGAAAAACCAAGCTCAGTTGGGCAGGATTAACTAGTATTAGTATTGATTAACTAACTTCTACAAATGTTTTTAAACCAGCCTTCTGGCCCTATTAGAGGATAATGCAAATGGTAAAATAGGAAGAGAACAAATTTTAGGGACCACACTTTGTTTCCTGGCAACTGGTTCTTTCCAAAGGGAACTGGCAGAATGCTCAGGAATTAGTCAGTTGTCTTTGAGCCATGCAATGCCAGCTGAATGAGATGGAGTCATCCGCATATTTGTCAGGTATATAAGGTTTCCATAAATGCAGTTGACCAGCCTTTAAAATGCCATTTGCAGCAATAGCCATTTTTCCTAGCGTAATCACAGTGATTGACTTCACTTATTGCTTTAAAGATTCAATTGAAAAAGAATTTGCATATGTGAATCAGAAACATTTCCATTCACTAAATGTGCAGATAATATGTGATGCACAAATGTGCCTTATAAAAACTGTAGCAAGGTGGCCTGGGTCAATTTGTGATTCATACATCCTTGGAAAGAGCGTGGTTGGGGAGAGATTTCAAGCTGACAGTGTGCGCAATGGGTGGCTTCTTGGTGAGAGATGTACATTAATTTAAAGTTATGATTCTATCTAAAGGCCGGCTTACACTGCGATATTTTTTTTTATATATAATCCTGAACGATTGTAGCATGTCAGACTGCACGCACATGGCTCACATGTCACTCTGTAAGATCTCAGCTGTCATAAAGTCAGACTGAACGACAATGAAGATGCGCCAAACACGAAAGAAAACGCCCCGGAGTTTGACGTCATCCCCCCATGACACTTTCACTATCTCGCGTTCTGAAATGAGTCAAAACTGCTTGACTTTACAAACTTCTGCAAGTACAGAAGTAATCATACTCAAAGATCTTGTCAAATAACAGATAACATCTCTAAAATGTTTCCATTAGATCTGATTTCTAAATATCCACCCAAGGCAAAAGAGCTCGATTTATCATAGAGATCAAAGTCAACACTGTTGTTGTTTCCAGACCATTTGGGGTGATCACATCCTGAGAAAATGCTAATCAATTATAGAACATGTATGAGTGAGGGACACCGAGAGCCATCTTAGACAAGGGGTGTCTAAAATTCATTAACATACAGATCAAAGCTGTTACAATTGGGACAAGCTAATTTACATCAAAGATAGAAAGTATGAAAACAGGAAAGCATTATTGTCCCTATATGTTTATTTATGAATTGTGATTTGTGAAATAATGCTTAAAGATACAGTTGAAGTCAGAATTATTCACCCCCCCTGTTTATTTTTTCCCCCAATTTCTGTTTAACGAAGAGCAGATTTTTTTCAACATATTTCTGAGATGAGCCCCTGGTCTAATGCGCCACCTGGCTTAAGAAACCCGTTCTCAAAGACTTATATTTAGTCATTATTTGGGTAGCACGCAAATTCTGAATGCCTTTGGCAGACAGATTTCAAATGAGCCATTTTAATCTAGATTAATTCCAAGATTACAGTGAGATTAATTTAGATTAATATATATATCCCTGCTGAAAAATCCAGCTTAAACCAGCCTAGGCTGGTTGGCTGGTTTTAGCTGGTCGACCAGCCTGGTTTTAGAGGGGTTTTGGCCATTTTCACGCTGGTTTCCAGCCATTTCCAGCCTCGTCTTAGCTGCTCAGGCTGGGTAATGACCAGCTTAAACCAGCTTGACCAGCCAAGCCAGGCTGGGAGCCCAGCCAAAACCAGCTATGTCCAGCTTAAACCAGACTGGTCATGCTGGTTTTAGCTGGATTTAGCTGGTCATTTTCCAGCCTGACCAGCTAAGACCAGGCTGAAAATGGCTGAAATCCAGCCTGGAAATGGCCAAAACCCCTCTAAAACCAGGCTGGTCAACCAGCTAAAACCAGCCAACCAGTCTAGGCTGGTTTAAGCTGGATTTTTCAGCAGGGATATATATATATATATATATATATATATATATATATATATATATATATATATATATATATATATATATATATATATATAACAGTACTGGTATATAATAGTATACATCTTCAGAAGAACAAGCAATGACAATGAGAAGAGATGAACATGGACAACATTATAACATGAACACTTGACTGAGGTTAGACTTCACACCCTCTTGTACACACACAGCATGTGTTGCTAATTGCTGTGAACAGGAGTTGTGGTAAACTGTCCTGTCACCGTGATGACAGACCTTGACAACGTCCAGGTGGCACTTATCCAGAAAAATTGTGCATTCGCAAATTATAGACATGCTAAATTCCAATCCCATTTCATCAAAAGGGATTTTCCATTATTTTTGCTATTCAGTATTGTCATATACTTTGGTACACATCAACGTTTTTTAAAATGTGTTGTTGTTTTTTTTTAAAGCAACAACATGAGAAGCACTTGTAAACACTTACAGTTATAAGCAAACCAATCAAAGCCATCACTGAACAAGCATCCACTATCACTCAATCACAGTCACACAATGAAATGTCCAATCTGGATTGTTCAAGAGAATATTCACACTGCTGAAAAACCATTTGTAACTTACAAAAAAAGAAATAAAACTAACACATTTGAGTGGTGATTACAGCCTAGTATAAAAATCAGTAAATTCCGACTATCATCATCTGATGAGAACTCATTAACGAACACTCCAGTTTTTAAAGTACAGCACGTCCCAATTAAAAACCAGAGGCAAAAATAGCACTGGCAAGTTTGGAGGGATTGCGCTCTGTTTTGACCTGAATTTAGCTGACCACTAAAATATTTGCTTAAAAGTCAGTCAAAAGAGATGTTTTGAATGATTTTATTCTTTGATTTGTTTTTGTATATACTGTAGAGGTAAACACATTTATTTGCAATGTCTGAACTATAAAAGACAGGGAAAATTACTTAATTAAACCTAAAATGAGCCAACACAATCTCACGGCAATTCGTAACTTTTTGATTTAGTAGCTAATTCGTATGAATTCATACGATCTAGTTCGTACATTTTCGTACGATTTGCTCATCACCCAATGACGGTTGGGTTTAGGGGCGGGGTTAGGTGCCACGCCTCCTTTTTAAAATCGTACAATTTCGTTCAACTGAACTCATACGAATTCGTACGAATTAGCCACTAAACTGACAAAACGTAAAATACTTACGTTTTCTCGTGAGATCAGGCTTAATGAGCAGAAAGGCACAATGGTTTTATTGAAATATGGTGCTATGATGACAATAAACACAAAAATCAAGTGTTATTATTCCCATGAAATTATATAGTTATAACTAGGGCCAGGCAAAATCTGCGGACATCATTTCCTTTTTTAAACTGAGAATTCTGTAAAAATCTGCAGATTTATGCGGAATTATTTTAGGAGTATCATAACTAAAAACTTAATATATGAAATAAAAAGCTGTTATTTAGCTGTTATTTAATGTTTACAATGCAAATAAGTCGAGATCCACTTATTTGGTAAGCAAAGCAAGTCTCTCATAGAATAGATCTACTAAAAGACAGACAATATTACTTTACAGACTGTATTGGAAATAAATCAAATGTACACTTTCATATTAGTCAATAATATTACTGAAATTAATTAAAAACCGAATAAATATAAATTTACACACATTTAAACAAGTAAATAAATAGTATACTCAATAAACTCAATGATGGGCTAAAAATCTGTGGAAATCTGTGAATTTCTGCGCGTGCAGATTCCATGTGGGCCTAGTTATAACTAAACACTTAATTGAATGTCATGCTCTCCCCAAAAGATGTTCTGTACAGTGGTTATTATCATCACCAGTTGGCATATGGTCTCTCTCAAAGCCATGACTGTCAGTAGGAGGGAGAAATGTGCGCCAACAAATCCATAAATTAGTCATTACAAATTAATAATTGATCTAGCACACACCACCAGTGCTACCAAATACACCTACAAAATCCATATATCTTTACAACAGAGATTGTTTAGTGAAGCCAGTGAGAATACAAGCTGGTCCCAAAGAAGTAGTGGCTACAAAATACAACTGTGTTGTTATCTCATGGTGCCTGCATCTGGATCAAAAAAGCTGCACGAAAACACAATAAACGGACAACAGTTGACTGAAATGAGAGCCCGTGTTCTGCGTTCATTTTGACACTAATTGTCCCTCAACACACAAGGATTTACTTGGACAAATATGTCTGATAATCTAATAATCCATAAGGTGTGTAAATATGTCAGAAATGGTTTGTCTTCAGTTTTTGTTCTCACACTATGATTCGTTTGCCGAATAACCAGAGTAATCTCTTTCACTAATGGCTGACACTGATTTGACAAACTCAATCAGACCACACACACCCTGCTGGAAAATCCAGCCTAAACCAGCCTAGGCTGGTTGGCTGGTTTTAGCTGGTTGACCAGGCTGGTTTTAGAGGGGTTTTGGCCATTTCCAGGCTGGTTTCCAGCCATTTCCAGCCTGGTCTTAGCTGGTCAAGCTGGAAAATGACCAGCAAAATCCAGCTAAAACTGGCTTGACCAGCCTGATTTAAGCTGAATATAGTTGGTTTTGGCTGGTCAAGCTGGTTTTAGCTGGTCATTTTCCAGCCTGACCAGCTAAGACCAGGCTGGTCAGGGCTGGAAACCAGCCTAGAAATGGCCAAAACCCCTCTAAAACCAGGCTGGTCAACCAGCTAAAACCAGCCAACCAGCCTAGGCTGGTTTAAGCTGGATTTTTCAGTAGGAAATTTTTTTTGGTTGCACCAAACCCCACACACAATATAGGCCAGCTTATTTGTGCAGAGGAGACAGAGTGATGAATCCAATTATGAAATGGGTATGGTTAGGACGCCATTGTGTCTCGGATATCCTGGGATTTTTATAAACCACAGAAGGTCAGAACCTTAATCCCATCCGAAGGACAGTGCTCACTGACATTATAGAGTCCTCATTACTATACTGGGAAACTAGGACCCACACAGACCACATGGTCACTATCACCTCTTCCAACTGCAACCTAGTTTCCCATGTGGCCTCTTATCCAGGTACTAACCAGCCATGACCCTGCTTAGCATCAGTGGGCGACCAAATGAGAGTCGCGGAGAAGTAGTTGGCTTGAACCAAAATGGTGATTAACCCCAACATGTGTGTTTATTGACAGGTATTAAAATGAGCAACTTGAAGGTTAAAGATAGACTGCATGAGCTGTTGGAACCTGGAGGAAATGCAACTGAAAAATGGAAGGAGACAGTGGAGAAATGGATGAAGCAGATTTGCTAGCCAGGTAAGTATGCAGCATAGGCTCATTCTGAAAATGTAGCCCTGTATAAATTTCTGGAGATCGTAAAGTATGTAGCCAGAGCTACGTGTGGCTGCATTTCATCTTTATAACAAATGCTGTGGGTCGGTATGACGCTGTTCCTTTTCTCGCTTACCAGCTGACCGCTTACCTCCATATGGACAGCTTTCCCGCTGTTACTAGTTTGTCTGGTAGTTCGGCATGTACATTTTTCCTGTTTTTTTTCCATCCTGTTTGTATCTTTTTTAAAAGTCAGATTCCTCAGTTTATTTCCTGTTCCCGTTTTTGACAAACATTGGCTGTTTCTCAATATGCGTTTTTCAGCAGTCTTGTGTTCTCGTGTAACGTCTTCAGCTGCCAAAGTTCAGTTCCAAAGACCGCAAGAACAGAGGATGCGTGAAACTTCCCGGATGAGATCTTGATATCGAGGACGCACCGATGCAGACTTGAGCACCGAACTCCCTCTAGAAATCCTAGAAGTCATAGGGACTGGAGGTTGGAAGCGCAGCATTTTATTTAGATTTATTATTAAAGTTTAGAGATGGAACTTATTTACCTCAGGAGTTTCCCTAAATGAAATGGTGAAAAGTAACCATGGACATCTTAATAAAGGAATGAACACATTAAGGGTGTTTGTTTGCTGAAAATTTTTTAAAATCTGTTTTGTTTATATTGTGCAACGTATATTTATGTTTTTGTGCAGAGTATATGTTTTGAAAAGGGGAAAACAATGAAAGGTTGTATTAATGCTTTAATGTTACAGGGTATTTGAGTGTCATCGAGTGTCAGAACGCTATTATTGATAGCGAAATTTAGCTGCTTTTATTTCAGCTTTTTTTTTTTTTTTTTAAGCATGATGTTAAAACATGAACATGGTTATGACTATATTAAAACATGTGCTTGTTTGTTGTAAAAATTTGTAATAATGACAAAAAAAATAAATAAATTGTGGACCTCTTGACGTCCAGGTGCAGCTATCCTGCCATTGTGGCTGGTGTATTCAGGGAAATTTTCGTACTCCATGGTTTCGAGTGTGGTCCTGAAAAATCTCAGTTCAAAGAGCTATCTACCCCTTTCCCTGTGCCCTACACCTTCAAGCTAAAGAGAATTGCCCTACCCCTTCACGTGAACGTGCAAAACGGGGGGTAAGGGGTAGAATTGGGATTGGGCCTAACTGATGCACCAGTTCTTGGAAACACCCACACACTCGTACCTCACAGCCAATTTAGCTTATGCAAACGCCACACAATAATGCCTCCTGGCCTAGCCTGGACTCGAACCAGTGACAAAATAAATTAGTTTTTAGAAAATAGTTATTAAAAGTATTATGTGTTTAAAATATTCTTGGAAAATATTTGTAAAAAGCAGTCATGTAAACAGCCTAATATATATGTAGTTGTAAACATGTAGTTGCAGTGTAAAAAAATTGGTCAGTAAAATTCAGCTAAATAGCCTATCAGAAAGTGGATACTTCAGGTCAGCCAAGACCATTTGATTTTTCTTAGGATGATACAGCCCTGCTCTCTTGCAGAAACCTGCATCTTTGTTGTTTCCCATGTGAACCACCTGTGGAACAGCTATCAGGTTGCCATGACGATGCACTCAGGTACTTTGTGGACACACACACACATTCACACACTTTTCCGTATGTTTGTCATAGCTCAGTCTCTCAGGAGAGCAACCTTAATCTTCAAAGTCATCAACTGTTCTTGTCCCTCATGGCCCAAGTATTACACCTCCACTGCCGTGCTGCTTCTTCTGAAGCCCTGCCGCATTGCAAACACCTTGAAAAATAAATGAGCTAAAACATAAACTGTACGAAGACTAGGGACAAGTAGACTGAGACAAGCAAATTATGAATAATGTATAGTGCTATTAAACACCTCGGTAGATGATGAGCCAACTGCTCAAATTCACCATATATTATTGAGGAGGTTATTGGCAAAGTTAACACTGTGATTAGAATTAATTAATTCATTATTGTTTTTTTAAATTAATTGAAAAAAATGAATTCTGATGGGCTTACATAAATACTTTGTGAAATATAGTGTTTAACCAGGCAGAGATTTGACTCCTATGTCAGAATTTCAACAGCAATGTCACTGTATTCCATGTGCATATGTTATGTGATCCCTTTGTTTTCTTGTATGATTGTCATTAGCCCTGGTGTATTTCCATTCTCAGTTTTACTATATTCCCTGTTTGGTCTCTACCCTGCAGGCACAGGACGTCAACATGACGCCAGATTAACGTTGTACCCCAACGTCATCGGGACGTTGGATTTTGGTTGGAAATGAAAATCGGGTTGATGTCAACTCAAAGTCAGACAGACGTTGGACTTTGGTTGGTTGGCAATGATCAATGTCAACTTATGTTACACTTTGGCGTTGTATGGACGTCACATTATGACGTAAATATAATGTTGAATTTTGGTTTGTTAATGCCACAAATTTAAACCAACCAAAGATCATCGTCTACTGATGTTAGACTTTGACGTTGTATGGACGTCACATTATGACGTTAAGATGATGTTGGACTTTGTTTAGTTAATTCCACAACCTGAAATCAACGTCTACTGCTGTTACGCTTTGGCGTTGTATGGACGTCACATTATGGCATTAATATGATGTTGAATTTTGGTTAGTTAATTCCACAAATTTAAACCAACCAAAGATCATCATCTACTGATGTTAGACTTTGACGTTGTATGGACGTCATATTATGATGTTAAGATGACGTTGGACTTTGGTTAGTTAATTCCACAACCTAAAATCAACCAAAGATCATCGTCTACTGATGTTAGACTTTGACGTTGTATGGGCGTCACATTATGACGTTAAGATGATGTAGGACTTTAGTTAATTCCACAACCTAAAATCAACATCTACTGCTGTTACGCTTTGATGTTGTATGGACGTCACATTATGGCGTTAATATGATGTTGGATTTTGGTTAGTTAATTCCACAAATTTAAACCAAAAAAAGATCATCATCTACTGATGTTAGACTTTGACGTTGTATGGACGTCATATTATGATTTTAAGATGACGTTGGTCTTTGGTTAGTTAATTCTACAACCTAAAATCAACCAAAGATCATCGTCTACTGATGTTAGACTTTGACGTTGTATGGACATCACATTATGATGTTAAGATGACATTGGACTTTGGTTAGTTAATTCCACAACCTAAAATCAACCAAAGAACAATGTCTGCTGATGTTATGTCTGCTGATGTTAGACTTTGACATTGTATAGATGTCACATTATGACGTTAAGATGACGTTGGACTTTTGGTTAGTTAATTCCACAACCTAAAATCAACCAAAGAACAATGTCTGCTGATGTTAGACTTTGACATTGTATAGATGTCACATTATGACATTAAGATGACGTTGGACTTTGGTTAGTTAATTCCACAACCTAAAATCAACCAAAGATCATTTGACGTTAAACTGACATTGGATTTTGCTCCCCTGATGTCTCAACCAAAATATAACCAAATACCAACATCATATGATGTTGTGTGCCTGCTGGGTATTGTCATCCCATCGTCATCTCCATGTTGGTTGTTCCAGTATTCCTGTTCCTGTGATTTGTACTCCATTTTCCATGCATTTGCTAAGATTAACATGACAGAAGACCGGACCAAAGGAGTGTTTTTCCCTGTTGTCATGTCAATGTTTGCCACTTATCCAGGGCCAGGTGCTGCATTTTTAGCAGAGCACCCCAGACTTCCCTCTCCCCAGACATTTCCTCCAGCTCCTCCAAGAGATCCCAAGGTGTTCCCAGGCAAGATGAGAGACATAGTCCCCTGTTTGTTTTCTACATTTTTCCCAGTGTTATGTTTTGTTTGCCTTCTCCCTCATCCTTCTCCCTTATCCATGGATCTTTTAACCTTGTGTTTGTAGTCAATAATATTTGGATTTTTAAAAAATCTTTTAGTTTATACCCAGCCCAACTAAACAATTATCTATTAAATTTCTAATAAATATAAAAGTGTTTTGGTTTATTCCTCTGTCATTTACTAGTTGCTTTGTATTGGCCAGGGGAAATTATGCTCTTCAGTTTTTATCAGCCACTAGTGGATGGAGCATGCCTTACTTAACTACCACCTACATTCAAGGACCTCATGGGATATTAGCCCATGAAAATACTATCATCAGTTTTTTGGCCAGTCATCACAGTAATAGCTCTCCAGAATCCAGTCTAGAACTCATGCAATTCAATTATTCCCTACCCTTAGTCAACTACAATCAACTATTCGCCTAATCAACAGTGCCTTCACATCTATAGAAATTTGAGCCAGTGGTGGCCTCATCAACATTTGTTATTGACAATTCTTTTAAGTATTTTGTCTGAAATGCTTCTAAACTTCCTCAACACCAATATGGGACCTCCACCCTGAAGTTCAACAATAGAGAAAAGATTTAACCCTGTCCAAAAGTCTTTCTATACATCTCATATATATTTGGCCAATTTTTGACCCCACAGAGTTTACATGGTCTAAGATTCTCTGGCCAGATATTAGGATCAATATAATAATCAATAAATATAAACGACATCATTCATTAATTTTCCTTCAGCTTAGTCTCTATTTCAGAGGTCACCACAGTGGAATGAACTGCCAATTATTCAAGCATATGTTTTACACAGCGGATGGCGTTCTAGCTGCAACCCAGTACTGGAAAACACGGTCCCACTTTATATTAAGTGTCCTTAACTACGATGTACTTACACCGAAATTAATAATTCGTTACAATGTACTTATTGTGTAAATACATGTATTGACTGTGTACTTATGCTTGATTTAATACCTGTATGTAATTACATCTGTAATTAAATTCTGTAATTACATCTGTAAATACACTGTTGACCTACCCATACCACCAAACCTGTCCAGAACCCTAGCGCTATCCCAACTCTAAGCACCACAAGTGTTCTCAAATACATTATGAACACAGTAAGTACATTGTATTTATTTTTTGACGCAAGTACATAGTAGTTAAGGACACTTAATATAAAGTGGGACCGAAAACACCCATACACTCATTCACACACACACACACTACTGTCACGGATTGGCCAGGCTCTTCCACCAGTATCACGCAACGAACATCCTCACCTGAGTACTAATCACGCACAGCTGCACCCAATCACTCCAACTCACTATAAAAGCACACACCTCACTTCACTCATGGTCCGGTCTCGTTCCTACGAAGCGGACTCTGAGTGAACACCTCCTGGTTATCACTCCCTTTCGATCTCAGCATTTGTATTTACCCATACTCTGTTTCCTTCCAGTCTGTCCAGTGTTCCCGATGTCCTGTCAGCGTTGTGTGTATCGTCAGTCTGTCTTCCCCACAAGCCCTCTGGTGTGTGCATTCGGTCATCCTCAGTATCTGTCATCCCACCTGCCAAAAAAGATCATCAGTTCCACCGACTTCCACCCACTTTTCATTAATTATCCTTTTATGTTCAGCTGTTGGAATAATATCGATAAATACTTACCTTGTTTGTCCGTCTGCTTCCATAACAACTACGGCCAATTTAGTTTATTCAATTTACCTATAGTGCATGTTTTTGGACTGTGAAGGAAACCGGAGCACTCTACTCCAACTCGGAGAGAAATGCCAACTGGCCCAGGACTCGAACCACCACCCTTTTTGCTGTGAGGCGGCAGTGCTAACCACTGAGCCACCGTCCCCCCTAAACAATATATAATCATTTAAAATAAATAATCATATTAGTTCTATTATTTATATATATTTTTTTTTTTGTTTAAAATGAACCCAACATTAGAAAAAACTTACTATTTTCTATTTTCATGAACTGTACACAAATAGGGTACTGTCTTAGGGGTGAATCCTGACCATCCATCAATAAAACCATTTTTATACAACACAAAAATTATAGACACACTCATGCAGAATCCCAAAAAATACAGAATTCTAGGACCACACAATGGTTAAAAGGTTTGTGAATATGAAGATTTAGGTCGTCTTATTTTACAAACGACCAACTTTGTGCACAAGGCCGGACATAGGATACTCTTATTTTAATAACATGCATCTTAATATCAACTTCCACACTACCTTTCTAACCGTTTCACAACATATTTTTTGATGCATGTGCTGTAAAAAACAGGACAAGAAATGATGGCTCTGTCGAATCGCCGTCTAGAGCTTTCAATCAACATCATGATCATTGATGAGCCCCGCAGAGCTTCTGAGCATTTCTGTCTGTCAGCTGATATCAACTGGAGCTCAGGGCGCCATCGTGTAATCATCACTCACCTCTGGAAATAAAAGAGACTCACTGTTCACCGATTTCTAGATTAGAAACTAGATACAGATGTGGCCTTCAAATGACAGCTATCAAATATCGCCTTCTAATTTTTGCAACCTAGGCTCATTGTGGATATGTATTCCTGTTAGGGTTGGGTCGATAGGCGATGTCATCGCCGATGGCCGATAGACATCCCGATGTCGATCCTCCACCCCGTCGCAGTGGCAACCCGCTCGCGAAAAGTACACACGGCCCTGTTTACACTAATACATCTTAGTTTTAAAAGGGCATTTTAGAAAGAAAACGATCCATGTCCACACTGGCGTTTCACCTAGCATTTCTAAAAAGCCCTCCTTCCACACTATACTGCTGAAAAGGAAAATCACGTGAGCACACACAAAAACACACACTCGTTTTGCAGCGTATGCGCACGTCTGAGCTCCAGCAGTCAGCAGGTGCTTTGAGCACAAAACCCCAGAGAGCAGTGCACGTCGGACAGTTTATCAAGGATGTACCGCTGGATCTTGTCTCATTATAGTTGTTAAATGTGATATTTAATTAAACTTGTCTCTAACGACTCTAACAAATCTATCACGCAACGTGTCACAGCGTCAGTACACTGCTTCAATCTTTCATTTTCACGCTTGTACTTAGTAACTTTTGTCAAAACCTCAGATACTGTTGGTTGGGCAACTTTTTTACCAACCAAGTTCGTCGACGCCATTATAAGATCACTCATTTATTTATGATTTGGTCATGGGTAAAACAAAGACTATGCGGGTCAGGTATTTGAAATGGTAGGCTACAAATAATTATTTATATAATTATACATAAATAATTCACCACCGCCAACGAGGTCAATGCCATCGTCCATCACAAGGTCTCACAGTAGACATCATCAAAGTCCCTTTGAGGCAAGTCATTTCACTCCGCGGCCATCTTTGAAACACCTCTCGGTTAGTATGCTCGGGCATTCTGTCTGAATGGGGAAACATCAAATTCTCCAAAACTACTTGCCAAGCTTACGACTACATGATATATTACGAATAACCAATAAAATTAAACCACAACTGTCTAATGTTCGTATCACACACAATCTGCAGAAACTCATGTCGGGTCCGAGCCCCTTCCTCGGAGAGTTGTCATTCTATAGCGATCGCTGATTGGCTCCTGTACTAGAAGGCGGCCTTTATTTGCCATACAACAATCGCTGATTGGCTCCTGTACTAAAAGGCAGGGCTTCAATCGCCATCATGACAGTTACACTTTTCCCCATTCAAAAGTATATGAATGTCATGTCTTGTATATTCTATAGTCTTAGACACTGTACAATGCCAAATTGGTCGACATAGCCCAACTCTAACCCCTGTATACATTTCTAGAGAGCGCGAAATACGTCCCAGGAGGTATTTTTTTGCAGTTTATGTTTTCACTAATCCACCTAAAGCAGCTGTGTGTGCTTTTTCAGATCTCAAATTTCTCTAGCAAGTGCCATTCGCGCCTGCCATCTTCACATAAATCCACCAAAGGCTGCTGTCGACTGACCCCACTCACCCCCTTCCCTAAACCCAACCGATAGTGTTTTCAAAAGCCTCAATTGACCCACTCACCACCTTCCCCAAACCCAACTGAAAGTGTTTATAAAAGCAATCCAGAAACAAAACATTTTTTACCATGGTTTCAGATCATTCTCACCCTGTTATTTACTTCTTTGTTTTATTTTTTGCCTTCTTTTTTGTTTTACCTGCTTTCTGGGACTGTCCTCCACCAGACTCAAACCCTGTCATCACAGTTAACTTTGCTCTGCCTCCCAAGTCCTCCAACGTACAGTATGTGGCGAGCCACCGGACAAACTGGTAACAGCAGAAAAACTGTCTACACGAAGGTAAGTGGTCAGTTGGTCGCGCGAAAAGGAACAGCGTCATACTGCCCGATAGTGTTTGTTTTAAAGACGAAATTTAGCCAGAAATACCTCTGGGTGTATAATTTAGACTCTCCAGTAATGTAGAGAGAGGTACGTATTCACAATGAGCCTGTGTTGAATTCTTGGCTGACAATGAGGCTTTACCTAAACATCTATCAAGGATTAGACAGTACTCTAAGTTTTATAGTCTAATAAACAAGATTTCCGGGGGGATTTTTTTCCGAACTAGTAAAATAAAGTTATTAGTCATCCAGTTTTTAACATTAGCTGTGAATTGTTCAAGCATTAGCATTTTGAATTCATTCAAGATTCCAGGTTGAAATGAGATTTTTAGTTGGGTATCATTGGTATAACAGTAGAAACATGTTTTTAATGGCATTGGCTTGCATTAGCATGAATAATGCAAAAAGCAAAGGACCAAGAACTGATCCTTGTACTACCCCACAGTTTATCCTTCCTGTCATGTTCAGGTCAAATCTGACAGATTCACAAGTTAAAACACTCAAAAATATTGTGTTTTACATTCAATTGCCTCAAGGCCTTATAATATCCTCCACACTTTGCAATTGAACATGTAAAAACGATGATCACCTTTTTCATTGAATTTTAAGTTTTTAATCATCCATGTTGCACCTGTGGTGTTCCCGGTCAAAAGTGACCGCCATAGGAAATGAATGGGTATCTAGACTATATTCTACACACTACCCCAACTCACTCACACACACATTTCAGACTGAGCAATGTCTGACTTTTATGGGTACGCATCTCTTTCCCGTGCTTATGTGCCGATCCTCCCACGTGATTCCCTTTATTTTGTAAACATTTTTAGGGCCTATTTGTATTTTCACTGCAGTTATTTTATGTCTAATTCTATAAATTCATGTTAAACACTAGTTTCAGACGTTGTTCACAGCTAAAGAATGCTTTTTGACAAGGTTAAGAGCAGTTAAAAGAGACCGGTCAATTTTGAGCGGGAACACTAAAGTAAGGGGCGGGAGGTGATCACGACAGGAGGGTTAAACAGTCTACTTTGACACAATTTCGATGTGAAAGCATTATAGGAATTGAAAGACTAGTTTCAGAGGTCTTGTATTTTCTAATAATTAAAAAATAGAAACATAAGAATAATAACAAAAATTTTAAACAATACAAAATAGAGTCATTTATTGTGTATGGAAGATGTGGTTGCAAGATATATGCAGAATGATTATGAAATGATAGTCTCCATATATATTTATTCATTTAGCAGACCACTTTTGCCAAATGAACTGAGGAATTCAACAAGCATTTTTTATAATCTCATGATATGCTCTTAAGAATTGACATACACTGTAAACACATTCATGAAGAAATAGAAAATCCTAATAATGGAGAGCCCTCTCACTCTGACTCTGTGTCTTACCAATGGGTTTTCTGTGTATATACATGCTCTTCGATATTCTCTGTATTGCGAGGAAGGAATTAATCAAGTCTCATGAATCTCTGTGAATGTTAAACTAACTAAAGACAAAACCCATGAATCTAGTGGCTACAGAACTTAGAAAAAAACATCAGTAATCAAAAGTGTATATATATATATATATATATATATATATATATATATATATATATATATATATATATATATATATATATACTGTAAAAAAATTGACCTAAAATTGCATTGCTTTCACAGTAAAATACTATATATAAATTTACAGCAAATTACCGTGAGGTAGTTCACAGTAATTTACTATGATTGTGTTACATTAAATTACTGTGAAATTACAGCCATATAGTGTAACTTCACGGTAGATAGTGAAGTCCATTACTGTCATTTCACTGTATAATCTTTTAAAATTAACTATATTTTACTGTGAAGCAGGCTTTCCTCAGCTATTCATTCTGACATTTGCCCTGACTTTGAAATAATTTGGGCCGTTTAACACTGTTTGATTTTATGAATCAATTACTTTTGTTCCAGTTTATTATGTTTTTGGCTAAGCACAAAGTTATGTTCATTAAAAATTATTTCATATTTCCATGTTAACCTAATAAAACTAAATAAAGGTGCAGTGCACCCAAAAATGAACATTTACAATGACATTCATGGCGTTTCTAAACAGGATGATTACATTTCAAGTTAGTATTGAAGATGTAACCAAATTGTTTTTAGGGCTGCAATAACATTCTGCTATTTCTAAATATCAAAAAAGTGCCAATACTGGCATAAAAGTTTATTTGTATTAATGTTTATGTTGAATGAAATAAAAAGAGTTTGAATTAATATAACTAACATGCAAAAGATGTACCCCTTTTCACAGTAATTCACTGTAATCATGGAACCTACCTTAATGTCACAATTAAATTATGAATACAACACCATTACTGTGAATTTGTTAAGTGATAATGTAATTTACTGTGAAAAATTACAGTAACATGTTGTAAAAATCTGGACATTTTTTACAGTGTATATATATATATATATATATATATATATATATATATATATATATATATATATATATATATATATATACTCTCATAAGAAGTACAGAGTGATCACGGTACAAAGAAATAAGTTCTCTGTGTTAATGCTAATGTCAGTACATAGTGTCTGGATCCGTACTGATGCAACTGCAGCAAAATTATTCACTGTGAATTTAACAAGCTCTCAGCTCTCGCAGACACTCTTATAAATAGATGTGTCTTAAAACTGGCAGGTCTCTTTCATCAACAGCCCCACTGTCTGCTTTGGTAAACACATTTAGAAGAGATTTACCCATTCAAGCAGACTAATTAACTCTAATCTCAGTGATATCAACATTATGAAAAATTACATGTCTATTAGGCATTAAAATGAAAAAAGATCACAATTATTGATTGCCACTCTGAAATAAGACAGGCAGTGTTGCTGTCTGATTAGGTAACAGCTACTGAATTTAATTAGTTTACCTCTGAACTCAAAACCACTGATTAATTTCATTTAATTATCCAAACCCGAGCAACAGAAAGACTGTTTTACTTGGTTTTAAGTCTGCAAACTTAATAAATGCAATGATATAGTTGTTTGGCAAACCTTTTGAAAAATCCAAACCTGCCTCATATTTCTCACTACGCATTTATAATTTGATAGCCACTCTAAATTCAAAGGTTGCAGGTAAAAACAATACAGAAAACTGAGCAGTTAAAAAGGCTTAAGATAAAGTTCCATTTAATGTAGCCACATCAAATATGTGAAACTGTAAATATACCACAAAATTAATTCAGATGTCTGAATAAAATCTGACACTAACAGATACTGTAACACATTAGAAAGCTGTAAGCATAATAAATTAAACTACCCCTGTTTTGAGTTTAATATTCACTTTTCAGTCGTTTAAATAATATATTTAACTTTTAATTGAAGCATATTTGAGCTAAAATGTAAACACAACTGCCTAAATTTACTAGAGACCATGAGAGAATAAATAATTTTATTAAAATGTGAGTTTATTTCATTAAACATGATTGATCTTTGCTAAACTACAAATAATTACTCCGTGCAGTGTTAATGTTGTGCTTTACATTGAGAAGATCCAGCTATTACATTAAAAAATTTATAAATAATAAACAGCATGTGCCACAATTCTGTACATTTAAAATTATGTACATTTTTTGACGTGACGAATGTAAAACATGCCTGATCTTGATGGTTCGTAAGTGCGCAAAACGGAGAAAGCGCGTTCAGTTCATCCCCATACTATAGTTTTTAGTTCATTGTTCAAATAACACTGTGTCCTGCATGTAAAGAGGCCATCGAAACATGTCCATCAGGTGGTCCACAAACTTCATATCACGGCAGTGCATAATCCTCATCGTGTCTCTAATAGGCACCCACGATGACCGCCTCCACCTCCTTGGAGGGTCTCCGATCCGTTACCAAAAAGTTGATCATCCCTTCCGACTTGATGAGGAGATTGCAGCCCAGGAAAAAGATCCCGAAGACTACGGTGAGGGAAAGCACGCACATCACCGCTATCTGAACTATCCTCATGATGAACAGGCTCCTCTCATCCGGAGCTGCCGCCGCGAAGCCGTTATCCGTCACCACCGACGAGAAGTTACAGCACAGGAGGTTCTCCTCAGTCCGGTTGGAGAAGATGCCACTGTCCGTTTGGTTAAATGTAGAATTCATGGTTAATGCTCCGTTCAAAACAGCAACAAAAAATACTTTTGAAAAGTCCAAGGCTTCAGACAGTGCCGTTCTGTAAGTCTGAACACATGAGGGATTGCTTGGGAAGTGTGCGTAAAGTGATGCGCACCGATCCTACGTCGCTTCTTTGGTGCACTGGCGTCCCATGATGCTCTCATTGACTGTAACTACACTGAGCTCTTCTGCTCAACATCTCACACCTGCTCGGTTAAAAAGCGCAGAAGCAGCCGAGGGGAGTGACTATTCTCCCACTCACAAGACCATGCCTTGTGGCGCCACACACCGCAAAACTTACAGCATTACAGTCGTCCGGAGATTAAACTCAATTTAAAAAGGACCGTTTGGGAAGATTAACGAGACATTTATGAAGTTGAAAACCCGATTTGTCGGGTTAATATGATGACACACACAGTCTTCAAATTCATACGTGGCTATAAAAACATAAGTGGTTAAGTTCAAAAAGAAAGAAATTTAACAGTCAAGACTTTTGTATTACTGCATTACGCTGTTGTGCTGACATCTAGCGCTAAACAAAAACAGAACTTACGCAATTTATTTAACGGGAAGATGGAAGTTGGTTTGGAATTGTTGACAGAGGCCTTTTTGTTTTGGCGTGATTTAAAATACACTTGTCAAGAGCGAGGATGAAAGTAACATTTTTCATATAAACCTATTTTTAAAAGAGAATGTTTTTAGCAGAAATATATTTTTACTGTGGTAACTAGGGGAGAGCGGGGCACAAAGTAACACTTTGGTTTTGGTCAAATAATGAACAAAGTAATGGGGTTAGACACACCATATTTTTTTTTTTTTACCAACAACACACAAGCCTCCCCTACAAATGAGCACTGAAATTATGATCGCCGGACCCAGGGGCGTTGCTAGACATAAAGCTCTACACTATAGTGTGTATATATACACACTATATATATATATATATATATATATATATATATATATATATATATATATATATATATATATATATATATATATATACTATAAATAAAAGTATTCTTATTATTATACAATTATTCTTCAAAATAATCGTAAATGTAACTGGAAAACTGAGATCATTTAAGAAATTAATTTTGCATAAATATTAATTTCATTTGAATGAAATTCTATAGACAATTCAACAAAATACAAAAAAAAGATGTGTTATAGGATTATCTGTTGTAGACTTGACACATGGCAGAGAATTAGGTTTAAGTCTTACCTCCCTGACTCGTTATCCCTCTTTTGAGGCATGCTTAGTAAGATCACCATCATATTGTTTAAACTTTAGTTTTGTCCACTTGCAAAACAAAAAAGGCTGTTATGCCGGTTTTACAACACATGAGCGGCGCGTAACAAGCAGGTAGCCTGCTTTTTTGGCGCGCATGTTAACTACCGGGACACTCAGAAGAAGAGCTGCGCGTGCGAGAGGCACGCGTGTTCTCTGCGCACACGCGGAGATGCGTCAGTTTGCTTTTTGATTACATTGCTTTCACCAGCGTTAGTTCGATTGCACATAGAGAATAACGTCTTTATTTCGGAATTACCACTCTTAATAAATACACTTGCATATGAAGTAAATCATATCTCAATGCATTTACTGGGGCACTGGAGATTTTTACTGGGGCACGTGCCCCAGTAAATTGGGTTTAGCGACGCCCCTGGCCGGACCTATGGTTTCTGTGCAGTATTGCCAAAAGTGCCAGGGGTATAAATGTTACTATTTACCCCACCTGTGGGGCGAGTTGAAACAGACAGGGGGTTAGTTGTAACACATGCTTACAAAGGCAGAATTCACACAGTTAATTTAATTTCTGTTTACTTTAAACTTTTTTATTTCCCCAGTAATTGGCTCATTTCTTTTTTATTCTACATAGCACATTATGTTTATGTATGTATTTGTTTATTGAATAAACACATTTGAACGTATTTGCATTATTATCCATTTATCTATTATTATACAATGCATTTATTTGCATTATCAGCAATAAAATATATATTTTTTTCTATTAAAACAATATTTACTATTAAAAACGTTTTTATTTAAAAAGTTCTCAACATTACACTCAAAATTCAAAAAAATATTTTGTTTGTTTAATTGGTGTCCAACAGTGTGTGGCTTAATTGTAACACCCTGTTACAACTAACTCTGCTGTGTCATGTTTTCCTAAAAACTGGCTAGCACTGTGTGTTTCTTACATCTTTCAAAATGGTTCCATCTTTTAGCCTAGACGACGGTGATCACAACAATATAAGATTTTACATTCATACTTTCACAGATTTATTTCAAATAAAAAAATATCGAGTATAATAAAAAATATTTTATGCTGCAAAAATGGTTTCTCCTATGTTTCTCATTCAAATTTCGCCGAAATTTTTCAATAATTGGCAGAAAGACGTCTGGCGACACTTTGGTGAAAACCTCGGAAGCATGCCATGGTTAACCCTGAGCAAATACCTTAAAACTCTGTGTTACATTTAACCCCGCATTACTTTGTGCCCCGCGCTCCCCTAACTCACAGGAGTGGTCTATCAAAATTAGATGTTATTTTGTATCAATGTAAAACAACTCCAATATAACCTCACTTTAAACAAAAGTAACACAACAATATTTGCTAGATTTACTGGCTTAATCTAGTTTATTTTAAACATATCTGACTATGACCCTGTCACTGCAAACATTTTTGCAAAAAATAAATAAATAATAATAATTAAACACCATTTTGATTTTCATTTCAGTTCCATCAAATGTTTCAAAAGCAATCCAACAATGCGAAATGTTAAAAAGTTCTACAATTTTTGAATATTTGTTTTATTATTGTTGGCAATGTGCATTAGCTTTTTTACACATCTGAATCCAAACACTGCAAACTCTAATGTGGAAGTGAAAAATAAGGTTTATCTATTAGCAGTGGGATATAAATAACAGTGTTACTTTCTTCCCCACTGGAACTCTTCCCATTTAAACCTGATTTACTCTTAAACCGAAAAACTCAGACATTGCAAACCTAAGGATGAGTTATTGCATTAAATAACCTGTATCATTAGTGTGACACATGAAAAGAGAGACACAACTTGTAATAAGGAAAAAAAGAACCGCTACAATAATTTACTTCTTGCATATAAAAACAGAAATTTGGAGCTAACTGCGGGACACGGTCCTGAAATCACATTATATCTGGCAGCTCCATCAAGGGCTGCATGCTGAATGTCTTGTTAAAGCCTGGAAAGCAAGTGTTGTCAGGGCTTTGAGAAAATGGCTTTGTTACTTTCATCCCACGTTACTTTCGTCCCCGCTCCTCCCTAATACATCACTTGAAGGAGAAAAAATTGTATGCTTATTTTTTATTGCTACTGTATGTTGCGTCAAAGAAAAAAAAATTCAAATCTTATGTTAAGTATTCTGCTATTTCCCAGTGTTTCCAATTAATACTTTACAAATGTAACCCTGGACCTGGAAAAAACCCATGAGGTGACAGTTGGGCAAGGGGAGCCACACAAACGTGTTTATGATATACAGTTGATGTCAAAATGATTAGCCCTCATTTGAATTTTTGTCATGTAGTTTTTATGGTTGTGGCAAAATTATTACCCTCCTATTAGAAAATGCAATTATTTTTCACATATTCCCAACTGATGTTTGCCTGAGCAAGAGAATTTTCACAGTATTTCCTATATATTTTTTTTCTTCTAGAGGATTTTATTTATTTTAGTCTGGCTGGAATAAAATTATTTTTTAACAAATTGTAAGATCAATATTAATAACCCTTTTGATATACAGTTAAAGCCAGAATTATTAGCCCCCCTTTCAATGTTTTTGTTTAAATAGTTCCTAAATGATGTTTAACAGAGCAAGGAAATTTTCACAGTATGTCTGATAATATTTTTTCCACTGGAGAAAGTCTTATTTGTTTTATATAGGCTAGAATAATAGCAGTTATTAATTTTTTAAACACCATTTTAAGGTCAAAATCATTAGCCCCTTTAAGCTATATATATTTTTCGCTAGTCTACAGAACAAATCATCATTATACAATAACTTGCCTAATTACTCTAACCTGCCTAGTTAACCTAATTACAATTGTTAAGCCTTTAAATGTCACTTTAAACTGTATAGAAGTGTCTTAAAAATATCTAGCAAAATATTATTTACTGTCATCAATCCTTCATTTTCTTTTCAGCCAAGTCCCTTTATTAATCTGGGGTCACCACAACGGAATGAACCACCAACCCATCCAGCATATGTTTTACACGTCAGATGCCCTTCCTGCCGCAACCCATCACTGGGAAACCCATACACACTCATTCGCACACACACACATACACTATGGACAATTTAGCCTACCCAATTCACCTGTACCGCATGTCTTTGGACTGTGGGGGAAACCAGAGCACCTGGAGGAAACCCACGCAAACACAGGGAGAACATGCATACTTCACACAGAAACACCAACTGACCCAGCCGAGGCTCAAACCAGCAACCTTCTTGCTGTGAGGTAACAGCACTACCTACTGCGCCACTGTGTTGCCACTGTCATCATGGCAAAATTAATATAAATCAGTTTTTTAAGTTATTAAAACTAATAAGTTTAGAAATGTGTTGAGTTTAAAAAAAAGTTTAAGAAAAAAGTGTAAAAATCTTGTCTCCCTTAAACAGAAATTGGGAGAAAAAAATAAACAGGGGGGCTAATAATTCAGGGGGACTTCAGCTGTGTACAGTGTCTAGCTTCTTTTGCACGGCAGATGTCGCTGCTGTACCTTTAAATTTCTGGGATAAATGAATGAACGCATAATAAATAATAACATTTTCTTTACTTAAATTTTCAGTAAAAATAAAATATAATTATTGCAATCAATAATATGATTCGAAACATTATATTCTGGGTCTGAAGTAGCTACAATTTGAAGCAGAGTAAGCACTTTATTTCTGTAATGTTTACACACGGGTTAAAATGCTGCAGCAGTAAAATATACCATTGGATGTCAATGAGTTAATGATCGTAATGATTACCGTTACAAAAGGGACTGCATCTTAAATATGAGTTGTCATCAGAAATAGCCTACATGTACCAGATGTCCTCGGCGCACTTGCGCATTGGTGTCTTCAGATAGACACGCCTCTTGTCTTCACTCATCCCAAATCCAGCACCTTAAACGGAGCAATCCCGACATCATATGAAAGCATTTCTGAGAGCAGGCACATGTTTATTCAGACGAAGAGCTAACCCGATACCTGGCATGGGATGTCTATAGAGCTGTCGCGTCCGTCGATCCCAGGAATGACATCTGGCCACTGATGCAGAGGGCAGAACGCATGCAGCATCATTTCTTTCAGTGAGCTAAGGGGCAACTCGAGATTTGTTTGTTTTAGTAAATACGGCCTGTTATTCTTGTACTTGTCATTACTTAGTGAGACTGTTTCGTTGCTTAATGTTTAAAGTCGTACGAAGAGATATCCTCACACACGAAATCGTGTTTGAATTGTAAATATTAGACGCAACACGTTGTTGGCTGGTCATCAGGAGCTCAAGGTGTCATTCAGTAAGTACTGAAAGTGTATTTTGCCTTACGTGTAAATAGTAGCCTTAAATATTAAGTGCACACTTTAGCTTCTGTCTTTAAAGATTCACATCCCATTTAGAAGATAAGAAAAATCACAGTGAACAGTGTTTAATTTCCTTTCAGTTTTTGCTAATTGTTGTAGTATGAACTATAAATACAATACAAAGAATACTGGTTATCAGTAGGTAGTATCAATGAGATCGAATTAGGATATATACATGATGACTTCCCAAGCTGCCACTTGAGATTCAACATTGACTGAGGGAAAGTTGGTTTTATGTTTACATTATAGAGGTAAAGTTTTGTTTATATTCGGATATTCAGACATTCTCCTTAATAATATAATTTCAGACTTATTATTTGCAAACTCTAAATAGTGAAATCATATTAACAGCCAATAACTATCAAAGTACAACAATTGTTTACAGTCAGTTAGATTGTTTTGAGGTCATACTTGCATGCTAATTCTGACCAAATAGTCAAATTGGCATGGTAACCTAGGCTGGTTGGCTGGTTTTAGCTGGTTGACCAGCCTGGATTTAGAGGGGTTTTGGGTTTAAGCTGAACATAGCTGGTTTTGGCTGGGCTCCCAGCATGGCTAGGCTGGTCAAGCTGGTTTTAGCTGGTCATTTTCCAGCCTGACCAGCTAAGACCAGGCTGGAAATGGCTGGAAACCAGCCTGGAAATGGCCAAAACCCCTCTAAAACCAGGCTGGTCGACCAGCTAACCAGCCTAGGCTGATTTAAGCTGTTTTTTCAGTAGGGAAACAATTTAGAGTCAGTTAAATGAACGAATGTGTGAATGTAAAACCAACTTTACCTCAATTCACACATGCAGACTTTCTCCTTAATGATTAAAAACTTTTTTTTTTGCAAATTCTAGTGAAATCATTAGCATTAGCAGCAACTTCCTATCAAAGTACACCATTCTTCACAGTCTATAAACAATTGTGAATTAAGGTAAACAATTGTGAATTGAGGTAAAGTTGGTTTTATATTCGCACTTTCGTTCAATGAGAACTTGTGACATGCTCCCTATGTTTTTTACCATGGTACTTTGAATATATTGAGGTAAAGTTGGTTTTATAATCGCACATTCGTTCATTTAACTGTCTCTTCAAAACAACATTAGCACTATCTAATTGACTAAACAATGTTGTACTTTGATAGTCATTGGCTGCTAATATGATTTGCCTATTTAGAGTTTGCAAAGAATACTTTTCTGAAATGATATTATTAAGGAGAATGTCTGAATATTCGAATATAAAACCAACTTTACCTCTATTTTGAATATTCGGTCTGAAATCACATGCAAGTATGACTTAAACTACATTAGCGCTATTTATTTGACTGTGAAGAATATTGTACTTTGATAGGCATTTGCTGCTTATATGATTTTACTTTTTAGAATTTGCAAACAATACTTTTCTGAATTTATATTATTAAGGAGGAAGTCAAAATGTGTGTACATAAAACCAACTTTACCTCAATATCTTGTGAAAGTTTAAGCAGGTGCATGTGCAAGATCTGGCCTACATTTATATTGGTCTTCGCAAGATGGCATCCCTGCATAAAAAAATACCTTAAGGAAAGATTTTGTTTGCCTTTAATTTGATGTGAAAGCTGCTGACTCAGGAATTCCAGTACATGCTCTTGCCTCTAAAACTGCCTGAAGTTTATTGTGATTTCTGTCTGTATTTTGTGTTTCTGTGTTTTGTAAAACGGAATGAAATGAACGCCTAAGGATGTGTATTAGATAAACTTTCTTTCCTATAAACTTGTTGGCAATTGAAATACCCTGTAAACTCATTTGACTTTGGAAACAAATGATCTCGGTGTGATTCATCATGTTTGGGAACTTTTATTCTTTTGCAATAATTCTTATTTGGTTAGTATACTTTTGGTTTGATATCACATATTCAGCCAACGCGGTGGCGCAGTAGGTAGTGCTGTCGCCTCACAGCAATGAGGTCGCTGGTTCGACCCTCGGCTGGGTCAGTTGGCATTTCTGTGTGGAGTTTGCATGTCCTCCCCATGTTCACGTGAGTTTCTTTCTGGTGCTCTGGTTTCCCTCACAAGTCCAAAGACATGCGGTACAGGTGAATTGGGTAAGCTAAATTATCCATAGTGTATGTGTGTGAATGAGTGTGTATGGTTGTTTCCCAGTGATGGGTTGCAGCTGGAAGGGCATCCGCTGCTTAAAACGTATGCTGGATAAGTTTTTGGTTTATTCCACTGTGGCGACCCCAGATTAATAAAAGGACTAAGCCAAAAAGATAATAAATGAATGAATTACATATTCACAATTTAACTAGTTACTTAATAGTGTAACTATTAGTAGCATTTATATGTATGCTTCTATATGGTGAATAGATTTATGCCTTCCTCATTTGAAAGTCACTTTGGGTAAATGCTAAATGACTACATTTAATATTTGAAATCCCTCAAACCCTACTCTAAACGCAAGTGCACCTACTATGACAACTACGAGATTTTATTTAAGAAGAACACTTATCTGATAATTCTGTTATGCTGCGTCATAAGTTATGTCGTGTACTTTTTTCAATGCAGTAATAGCTATTTTAATGACTGAGCCAGTGTACTGAAATGTACAAAGCTGAAACTAGTTAACTCTAAGCAAACATGACAAATAATTAGATGAATAAGGACTCATTAGCTACAAAACTGTGAAAATGCAACTTTACAAATTACCAATGAGAAAAAAAAAGTCTTAATTAAGACCCAGTCAGTGCTTACTTGGGGTTTTGAGAGGTTTATATAGGGTTTTGAGAGGTATATGTATATGTATATATATGTATATGTATATGTATGTATATATGTGTGTGTGTGTGCCTGAAGGACTCAATTAGTTTGATCAGGTGTGCAGAGCTGAGGCCCGGTTTGACACGTGACTTAAGGCTTCAACTTTTTGTCCAGAAGCCCCACTTTAAGGTTTCATGTTGATTGGAAAATGGGTGCCAAATGGCAGTGTTTCCCAACCCTCTTCCTGAAGGCACACCAACAGTACATATTTTGGATGTCTCCCTTTTCTGACCCATTAACTTCAGGTGTTGGAGTCTCTGCTGATGTTATGATAAGTTGATTCAGGTGTGTTTGATTAGGGAGAGGTTGAAAATGTGTACTGTTGGTGTGCCTTCAGGAACAGGGTTGGGAAACACTGCCATATGGTACTTGTTTTTGAGAAAGAGTGCCCTTCCTGTAGGGCAGGGATTTCAAACTCAATTCTTTGAGGACCACATCCCCGCAGAGTTTAGTTCCAACTCTGCGTTCAGCACACTTACCTGCAGGTTTCAAACTAGTCTGAAGGACTCAATTAGTTTGATCAGGTGTGTTTAATTAGGGTTAAATCTAATCTCTGCAGAGGTGTGGCCCCCCAGGAACTAAGTTTGACACTTGTGCTGTAGGTAATTCACCAGGAAGGTGAGTCCTCTAAGATACTCCTCTGTGTCTGTGCATCCATGGAGGGGGTTGCATCTGGTAGTGGGAGGACTCCTTGGAAGTAAACAGGTCCACATGGACGTCTCAGAATAGTTTAGAAAAGTCAGCTGGAGCAACTTGTGACAAACAAAATGAGCATACTTGGTCTTGGTGGTTGATGTTCATCCATCTATCAAGACCAGCCTTTGCTTGCCCTAAAGCAGCAGCCCGTGTTGTAGTAAATATTTCATGTCATAAGAGTACACTTTATTTATTTATTTATTTATTTTTATTACTTGGCCGATTCCCACCTCGATTAGTTATTAGGTTCATTGATGTAAGGGCTGGATAGATGGGCTCTATTGTGTCCAATGCAAGTAGGACTGCATACAGGACAGGGGCACCCATACAGAACCGAGGGTTGTCTGAATTGCATAACAGAATCAGACTGTACTAATGACACAGTGGGATGTGTCAGAGGCCCCCAACTCTGTGCTAGCTAGACCAAACGGATAATAACTGAGGTACCCATGGTGAAGAATGAGAGTTTAGGTGCCCATCTCAGGAAGTAGTACAGACTAGGGGTCATCCCTGTGCCCTAATCTCTTTGGAGGGGCTCTCTGAAGGGATTATAGCATAGGATTGAGCTCTTACAAATTAAATGCAAATTAAGTGTGTGACACCAAACGGTGACTGCTCAAACGGTCATGGCCCTCAAAGTGTCTATCGGTTGTATTTTTCGAAATCGTTTAATTCCAGAGGGCCCTTCGAAGTGAACAGTTTTTTAGCAATTTAGAACACTTCAATATAGTGTCAATTATGGCTTTCAATCTGGAGTGCTCTTTGGAGGGCAATATATCCCATTTGGAATGCACAGAAGGAGTGTGGTGCAACTCTTACCAGTCTCCCTGGATCCCATGGATGATTGGCTAAAGCTGCAATTTAAATCTAAAGCTAAATGTAGAGTACATTCTTTGACTGCATCCTCCTGGCTGGTGGCAAAAGAGAGTGTTAAGGCTAGATGTGAAGAGGCAGAACATCACTCTCTTCCAGAGGCCAGGGATTATTATCCAGCTAAAATGGTATTACAGTAGTCTATATGAGAGATGGAAAAGCAATCAAAATTAGTAAAGGACACAATTTGACTGGATTTTTGAGATGTAAAGGAAAAAAAAGGTTGTTTACTGTACTTTGGACAAACTGATCAAATGAAAGACATGAATTAAAGCTCATTTTACTTTTAGTCTCCAAGATGGGTAAATCAATGGACAAGCCAGTGACCCAACTTTAAACATTTGATGTCAGGAAACACTAAGCATGGTTGCAGTTTTGCCACTATTCAGGCAGGGGAACTTTTCATTCATCCATGTCTTGATTTCAAAAGCAAAGTTTGAAAGATAACAGGTACACATGCCTAAACTGTGTTTTTAATGTATATAATTTCAGTGTCGTCTATGTAAAAATAATTAAGAAGATCAAGTGATCTCAAAAGATGTCCAAGTGGTGACAAATACATTTTAAACAGCAAGGAACCCAAAACTAAAACATGAGGGACACCAGTACATACGGAGACATTCACTAAGCCACAGCTCCCATGTAGACAAATTGGGAATGGCCAGCAAAAAAAGATTTAAACCTGTTTATAGCAGTACAGGTCATACCAAGAAATTCATCAAGGCAATCAGGTAAAAGACAGTGGCGAAAGCGGATCTAAGATCAAGGAGGATTAGAATTCTCAGTACTGTGATAGTCTTAGTACTGTGAAATGACAAAATCCTAACCTTAGGGGAGAAAAAAGAAGTCTAGATTAGTAATAAGAGCATTAGTTAGTAGTGAAACTTTCTACTATAATCAGGACAACAGGCCATTCTGAATGGAAATCTCTGAAACATCTGAATTATCAGATGCTGTTGTACAAAATAGCTGTTGGCCAGCACAACATCTAGAGTGACTTAAGTCACGCAGTCAAATAGCAATGTTAATTTCTTAACTGTCAGATTCATTTTGATCCAAATGAAAAAAAATCTCTGATATTAAATCTGCATGAATATAAGATTTAGTGGCTTGTACGGTGTTCCGACTGGTGGATGTAGGAACAGAAATACTCCTTTAAAAAAATCATTCAAGAGATGAGAAATTATTGACAGCCACAGAGCTCAAGTTAAACAAGTAAAAAAGCTAATTATGTCTATTTCAGATAACCTCTGGAGATATAAGACTCCAATGCCTATTGGAGTGATCTGACTGAAGTTATGGATAATGCCGTGGAGCAAAAATAACTTTTCTTATGCCAAGTTTAATTTAAAAACAGCAACTCTGTTTTTTTTTTCTTTTGTCAATAATAAAAAAAACAACAAAAAAGCAGCACCTTAAATAATGTGCCATGAGACTTGTTCTTTAATCTCCACACTGGAAATCTGCATTAATTTTTAGTAATCAAAACCAGTAGAAAATGGTTTACTAGTATTGTATTGGCAGGCAGGAGCCGAGATGTGGGACGAGAGAAAGTTCTAAATCTATGACTTAAACTTAGGGCTGGGCTGATAAACAATATTAAATCGAATTACGATAAAATTTATGTCAATAACAAGGATAAGCTCCTTTTTTTTTACTCCATATTGATCTAAGAGCCAATCACAAAGCAGAAATGTGTATCAATGGGAATCTAAAGTGTGTTGATATTACCGAATGTAATATTACTGACGTACCGAATTTACGGTCGCCGAAAATTTATCGGCTGAAAGTATGTTATGCCATTTAATGGGACCTTTATTTTTTGTGGCTTCAGTCATTAATGGTGTACTCTTTTAAATCTGGAAGCATTAACAACTTATATATATATATATATATATATATATATATATATATATATATATATATATATATATATATATATATATATATATATTGTTATCGTTCAATATGGAAAATAATTATCAAGATTGCAGTTTTGGCATATTGCCCAGCTCTACTTAAACCCCAATTAATATACTGCCTATGGACATACACTGTTAAAAATGCTGGGTTCCACACAATCGATTTGTGTTGGGAGAACATGAAGGAATTAAGTTAGCTCATTAGTTTTTACAAATTTAACTGGATTGAACATAAACCATTTAAGTACTCCCTAAAAACTTAAGAATTGGATTGTTTCAGCTTATTTTAAATAAATTTGAATAAACAGCAAAGGTCTTTTTTTTTTTAAGTGTTCTAAACCAGTATCTTGGTATTCACCGTAACTGACTTCAGCCATTCTTTTAAAATTTCAGTTGTAAATTCAGAAGCTGGCATTCAGTTTGCCCTAAGGCCATGATCAATGATTCCACACATAGCGTGTTGCTAATTCTGAGACATGGAATCCACAAAATCATGTAATCCAATTGTAGAATTCACATGAGCAGCCAAGCCAAATCTTTGATTCAACATAGCGCACTGCAGGTTACTCTGAGTATAAAATAAAATGTAACACCAATATGTATAAACCATATTGCAAGCATAAAAAAGAAAATAAGTACGTTGAAATAAATAAAGTGGTGAGGGAGGACAAATGCGCTAGGATTTTTGTAGCCAGATGGTGTGGTTACAGCATCTAACACCAAACAAGCCAACCAGCCAGACCTTGACACTTGCGCAGTGGACCAGAAAGGCTAATATTAAGGATTTTCAGTGTGTAGATCAGTGAACTTTGAATTATGAACAAAAAATGTGCACGTGTACCATATAGGCATGGGTCGGTATAAGATTCTGATGGTATGATAACCTTGGATAAAAATATCACGGTATTGTGCTCACTGCTCTAAAATATGTTCTTTTTAAATGTCTGGGTAAAAAACAACAATTTATTTCCCCTTTAAAACAATACATTTTATTTTTGAAAGATTTTAAATATTTTGGAGCAGTAAACATGTCTGGCTAAATAATGAAAATGAATCCTTGACTTCTGCTGTCTTCATTAGTTTCTGATTTCTTTACAATTTAAAACAGCATCTTTGGATATCTTTTCTGGTGGAGATACTGTTGTCCTAAAAAACAATCAAAAAAAGTTAATAAAAAAAATCTTACACACACAGTTGAAACCAGTTTACACACACTGCATAAAAAGGCACATAGCCATTTCAAAAAAAGTCAGATGTTAATGTGACTAAACTTTTTCTCTTTTATGTAAGATAGGATTATCAAATTTGTTTCTGTTATGCTTAATAGCAGAATATTGAGAGAGATATTTTTTGAGAAATTGTTCTAACTTTTCTTGAAAGTCATACAATAAGATTATTATGGTTCTGAAAAAGCTCATATGATGGTGTCAAGGTTTTGGAAGTTTCTGATTGGCTAATTGACAACAATTAAGTTATTTGGAGGCACAACTGTAGAATAGTACTCAAGGAAAACCTCAAACACACTGCTTCCTTGTGTAAAAACATGGGAAAATAAACAAAAAAAGCCAGATTACAATATGCTAAATTACACTGGGAAATGAATCATTTTTGGAGACATGTCCTGGGGTCTGATGGAACTAAGATTGATTTGTTTGGCCATAATGACCAGTGTTACATTTGGAGGACAAAGGGGAAAGCTTACAAGCCTAGGAACACCATCCCAACTGTGAAGTATGTGGGCGGCAGCGTCATGTTGTGGGGCTGTTTTGCTGCAGGAGGGGCTGGTCCAGTTCACAGCGTAATTGGCATCATGAAAAAAATACATTATGTAGAAATACTTAAGCAACGTCTCAAGACATCAGCCAGGAAATTAAAATTTGGCCACAAATGGGTTTTCCAAACAGACGATGACCGTAAGCATACTGCCAAATTAGTTAAAATGTGCTTTAAGGGCAACAGAGTGAATGTTTTGGAGTGGCCATCACAAAGCCCTGACCTCAATCCTATAGAAAATTTGTGGGCAGAGTTGAAAAAGCTTGTGCGAACAAGACAGCCAACAAATCTGACTCAGTTACACTAGTTCAGTCTGGAGGAATGGGCCAAAATTCCTGCAAACTATTGTGAGAAACTTGTGGAAGGATACCCAAAACATTTGACTAAAGTTATACAGTTTAAAAGCAAAGCTAAAAAAATACCAAGGAAATGTGTGTAAACTTTTTACTGTCTAGAAATTAATAAAACATTCTCTAAAAAATAATTCTCCCATTATTCTGGCATTTTAGCAAATGTAAATCATTTAGGTAATCCTAACGGACCTAAAATAGTAAACATTTTAGTATGATTTACCACCAGACATTTTTAAAAAATGGTTATGTTCCTTTTTTTAGAGTGTATGTAAACTTCTGGTTTCAACTGTACCTTCGGAATGGTGATACATAAAATTTTGGCGGTTTAATAAACTTGATTTTTCCAAACCGTGGTATACCTTGAAAACGGTCATCGTCCCATACCTCGTGCCATATAATCAAAAACATTTTGCCGTATTTTAGTTCATGAACTCTTGTTTTGAGGTGTTTTGCTGTGGATTATTTCTGAAGGCCTAATGAATAGTGTACGTTCTCCATGTTACAATTGTTTACCAAAGAAAGTATCCACATCTCATTTATGCATTTCTTTTGGTCCTCCAGTGGGATGACGTCTCAGCACATGTCCAGTCACACTGCCCCCTGCCCTACCTCCTGTGTCCCGCAAATTTGTCAATCCGTGGGGTCCTGACGTCAACAGGGGCTCATGAGACGCTTTGTGTACTGTAAGGTGGTCCTGACCACCTCTCTGGTCTGGGTGCTAGTGGACGTCTTCCTCTTGCTATACTTCAGTGAGTGCAACAAATGTGATAACCGGAAGGACCATTCACTTCTGCCTGCGCTCAGAGGTCAGTCAAATCATTTAAACTATTATGTTAGCCATGTCCAGTCTGGTCCAGGTCATTGGTTCATGTAGTAATTTATGTTTATGTTTAAGATGCCTTTAAAAAAAGATTATATGGACTAATTATCAGACATTTGTACAACAGAAAGCCAGATTCAATATACACTCACCGGCCACTTTATTAGGTACACCTTCTAGTTCTGGGTTGGACCCCTTTTGCCTTCAGAACTGCCTTAATCCTTTGTGGCATAGATTCAGCATGTGCTGGGAATATTCCTCAGAGACTTTGCTCCTTATTGACATGCTGATAGCGTCACGCAGTTGCTGAAGATTTGTCGGTTGGACATCCATGATGTGAATCTCCCGTTCCACTACATCCCAAATGTGATCTATTGGATTGAGATCTGGTGACTGTGGAGGCCATTTGAATACAGTGAACTCATTATCATGTTCAAGAAACCAGTCTGAGTTGATTCACGCTTTATGACGACGCGTTATCCTTGAAGTGGCCATCAGAAGGCGGGTACACTGTGGTCATAAAGGGATAGACATGGTCAGCAACAATACTCAGGTAGGCTGTGGCATTGACACAGTTCTCCACTAACCTTTGGCATCAACAAGGCATTTGTCTCCACAGAACTGCTGCTCACTGGATATTTTCATTACATTCTCTGTAAACCCTAGAGATAGTTGTGTGTGAAAATCCCAGTAAATCAGCAGTTTCTGAAATACTCAGAGCAGCCTGTCTGGCACCAACAACCATGCCACATTCAAAGTCTCTCAAATCACCCTTCTTCCCCATTCTGATGCTCAGTTTAACTGCAGCAGATCGTCTTGACCATGTCTACATGCCTAAATGCATTGAGTTGCTGCCATGTGGCTGATTAGAAATTAGCTTAAACAAGCAGTTGGACAGGTGTATCTAATAGCGTAGTTCATAATTAGTTCATTTTTATTGTTCTTTGGAGTCTTTTGACATTTCATTACATTTAAAATGTATTTTTATATAAATTTTTTAAACCATTTTTACATAGATGCCGTATGCTGCAGACAGGGTATTCGCTGGGTCTTAAAATCTCTTAAATCTAAAAAACAAAACTTTAGGCCTTAAAGGCCCAGTTTCACAAACGGGGCTTAGATTAAGCCAGGACTAAGCCCTAGTTAAATTAGGCTATTTAGGCCAAATTTATAAAAATGGCCTTAGAAAAATATATTACTGGTGTGCACCTGGAGAAAAAAATTACACTGATGTATTTTGAGACATCTCACTGCAGGTTATTTTCAGTTGAGACAGCTCAAATATGCAATTTAATCTTGACTAGCCTTAAACCTTGTTTGAGAAACAAGGGGACAGTGTCTTAAATCAACTAAAATGCTGTGTTGTAGCTCTTAAATCTTTTTTAAACAGGTCATAGTTTTCCTTTGTTTATGTATAGCCACTAGGGGTGTGACGAGATACACGATGGTAATAGCTTGATTGCGGTGTTTACACACTTCAATAATGTGACTTTTAACACATCTAAAGCACATCTTTAGCACATCTAAAGTGATAATTCATCATGTGGTAATGTCCATGGTTAATTTGTGTGGCTGCAGTTGTAGTTGCAGCCTCTGTTTGGACATGAGTAACGCAGCAGCCTTTTAACTCCGGTGAGAAAAAAAAAAAATGAATTGGCTAAATGAATTGACCCTTCGCTAAGCCACACCCATAAAACGCCACCCACCAATCTTGGCTTAGCAACCGTAGCTACGCGCATGAGCTCTCAAGCATTCGAGCGAGGGAAACGGGCCAAAGCATTGTGCATATGGATTAGTGCAAATCTGACTCCCGGTATCGTAAAACTATGGATGGGTTGGAGGATGTTTTTCCCTTTTCAAAGCCTAAAACCCAAGGGGAGAAATCCCAGCATGGATCAAGCTCTGTGAGGTGTGTTAAACAGCGGAGTTAAGTTGGTTTTGTTTTCGATATTCCTGACACAGTAATAGACGGCAATAACTCACACATCTCTTACCCTAAAAAGATCTAAATTGTGTTTCCTACTAAAATACAAAGCAGGTTATTTTTCACAGCGCTCTTTTTCTTTTTGTTTTCCACTCGATGTTATGAACATTGCTCCGTTTAAGCCCTCGCCGTATGAGTCATACTAATAGCAGTCATATTTCAATCTGTTTCAAGCTACATGTGCGAATATTTGAAATTACATATCAACAGAACAAATCCAAGATGTGTCCCAAACTGAGCACTTGCGATCAATATACTTCACCCGCAGCTTTTTCAGTCATTCATAACCCTCATGTCTATGTCAGAGCTACAATTCACCATTGTTTTCATCTGTCTTTTGGAGATTAAGTCATTGGTAACGATGTTATAGCGGGTTAGTGTCTGCTTTTATATTTGGTGTCGGATTAATATTTGCTGGTAGGGAAAATCTATTTGTTCACTTCTACTATTTTTACTTTAATTTGCTTTTCAATTTATTTATTTCTTCCACTTCATTGCAAATTAGAATAGTAACGGTATAAAAAGCACACAAACATACTGACATTTATAGGTACTGTACATTGTTATGGGTCAGTGATGCTAATATTCGACACAAATTCATAAATTTCCCTTTTCTGGCTGTCTTTCTATGAATGAATTATGTATTATGCATTGTCAATGTGTTTCCTCATCGGTTAGTAACGCTATATTTCATTGCACAACATTGAATCTATCAGGCTTTTTGTCTAAAAATAGAGAAATCACGGTTTAATTACTTATTATTTTTAAACGTATAGATAATCCCCATAGATTATTTGTAAACGTCACCTCTCCTGCTGTGCAGGAACTAAGATGTTGAATGGTCAGCGCATGAGGCGGCTAGGCTAACCTAGCTTCAATTTGGATTGAATTGTTCTCTAATCAGTTGCCCATTATGTGGTGAATATACCCCTGTAATGCATACTACAGTCCATTTTTGTCTGACTTTCTCGGATATCTCACCTGTTCGCCAAAAATGACTAAGTGTATTCCAAATGTCTGACACCGGCGGATACATATTGTAATAGACGTGCCAGGCACGAAAGCTTGACAGGCGTAGCAACAGTAACTAAGGAGGGCGGGGCTTAGCGAAGGGTCAATTCAGATTTTTTACCATTTAAAAATGGAATCTTTTCTGCAGGAGACACTGTTGTCCTAAAAAAAACAAACGAAAAAAATCTTACACGTACCTTAGGAACGGTATTGCAGAAAATGTTGACGTTTTAAAACCTTGACTTTTCCAAACCGCTGTATACCTTGAAAACCGTAATCGTCCCATGCATACAACACAAAGGCCAGCCTTACCAGGTGTACGCAAAGCACTTCATTTGTGGTTTAAATTTATCCTGCTTGCAATCTTCAATGCTTATTTCACCCTCACGCTCCATCATGCTAATATCTCAACTCACAAGACAACTTTTCACCTTGACGAGAAATCTCGTCGCAGAGATCTATTGACACCACTAATAGTCCATTAATAACCCAATCTGGCCAACACCCATTCTGGAAATACTGTGAATAATAAAACTTGTAACTGTTTAAATTGAGAGTGCACTTTTTACCATAATGGTTTAATTATTTTTCTTACAATAGCATTACAATAACACAATAATTAAAATATTTTGCTCAAATATCTGAAATATTCATTCATTCATTCATTCATTCATTCTTTTCTGCTTAGTCCCATTATTAATCAGGGGTCGCCACAGTGGAATGAACCGCCAACTTATCCATCATATGTTTTACGTAGCGAATGCCCTTCAAGCTGCAACCCATCACTGGGAAACATGCACTACGGACAATTTAGCCTACCACATATCTTTGGACTTGTGGGGGAAACCGGAGCACCCGGAAGAAACCCATGCTCCAACAGAAATGCCAACTGACCCAGCCAAGACTCGAACCAACGACCTTTTTTCTATTAAATTATTATTGTATTATTAAATTTATTAAATTATGAAAAAAAAATTATAGGGTAAATAAAAATATTTTCCAACTGGGCCATTCGAAAAAACTCCTGAGCGTTTAGCCCTGTATGAGTCTAAAATTTCATACATGATGGTCTTAATAATGTCTTTAAATTTACCTCGCTGACAGCTGCAGGAAACAAGAATATAAGCTACTATGTATATGATTTCATTAATACTTTTCAGTGATTTTTGTTAATTAAATACGTCTTATATTCTCTTGATTTTTCATAAATACACATTTTACACAGGAGGATGATCATTGGTCAAGAATGTATCAATTGATCATTGGTCATTGGTCAAATCAATTGATCATGGGTCAAATGTGCTCACCAGCTGCTCATTTCTTACTGTTTAATCCCAACATGATCAGATCCTTGTCCTCGCTTCAATGATCTGCCTGGTAAACAGGTTTAACTTGTACTTTAAGCTGCTTTCGGGTTTAGACAACCTGAAACAACAACTACATCAAATGCCTTGTTATTAATTTCCGTTTCTATAGCCTGCTTGTTTCCTCTAATGAAGTGGACAAGCAGAAAGCCTGTGTCTGTCTGAAATACAAACTGCATCCTTTTATTCAGGATTTAATAATGGCAGGAAAGCTATTAGGGTATTAAACAGTCAGATGAGGTCTAAGCAGCCACTGTGCTGAAAGAGCAGGGCTTAGAAGCACTGCCGTCTGTCGGCCATTTGCGCTAGATTGGTTTTTCATAAGGTCGGGCCAGTTTGGAGATCTGCTCTTATTGAGGCCATCACCAGTGATTAGCTCAGCCCTGATGGCAAGAGGGGGTTATCTGAAGGTTAAGGATTTTGCACAAAACAAGTTCTGTTTCAAGCCGGGAATTTTAAACATTGAGGTGTACATAGAGTCAGAATAATTAACTGGAATTTTTGTATTCTTTTTCCAAATAATTTCCAAGTAATTTTTAACAGACCATGAGCATTTCACAGTATTTTCCATATCTTTTTTTTTCTTTTGGAGAAATTCTTATTCTTTTTAGTTTGGCTGGAATTAAAAAAAAAAGTTTTAAATTAACTTTTAAGGTCAATATTATTAGCCCATACTCATAAAAGTCTTGTCGCCTATCCAAGTTTTAGGAACAGCAAATAATAACTTGACTCCTAGTCATTTTCTACCAGAAGTGGCTTATATGAAAGTCAAAGGCCTCGAGATTACCTTATTTTACCAAAATAAAATATGATTTTTAATTATTTCATTAAGACAGGAAGGTCTGACTTTGCTTAGACAAAAGTCTTGTCACTTAACAGAAATAATGTACAATATATAATATAAAGTCATGCTGCAGTGGAAAAAGAATGAATATTGTGTATGACTCCCATGAGCTTGGAGGACTGCATCCATACATCTCTGCAATGACTCAAGTAACTTATTAATAAAGTCATCTGGAATGGCAAAGAAAGCGTTCTTGCAGGACTCCCAGAGTTCATCAAGATCCTTTGGTTTCATATTCAATGCCTCCTCCTTCACCTTACCCCAGACATGTTCAATAATGTTCATGTTTGGTGACTGGGCTGGCCAATCCTGGAGCACCTTGACCTTCTTTGCTTCCAGGAACTTTGATGTAGAGGCTGAAGTATGAGAAGGAGCGCTATCCTGGTAAAGAATTTGCACTCTCCTGTGGTTTCTAATGTAATGGGCAGCACAAATGTTTTGATACCTCAGGCTGTAGATGTTGCCATCCACTCTGCAGATCTCTCGCACGTCCTCATACTGAATGTAACCCCAAACCATGGTTTTTCCTTCACCAAACTTGACTGATTTTTGTGAGAATCTTGGGTCCATGCGGGTTCCAATAGATCTTCTGCAGTATTTGTTGAGATGATAGACTACAGAACAAACCACAGTTATCCAATGACTTGCACATTTATCCAATGACATAACCTCGTTTGGTTGCACTTTAAGCCGAATATTAGTATCTTGCAAAATAAGGAGAAAAATCGTATGCACTGTGACCATGACCATGTGTGTGTATTTATAAATATATGTATATATGTGTGTGTGTGTGTGTGTGTGTGTGTGTGTGTGTATGTATGTATGTATATATATATATGTATATATATATATATATATATATATATATATATATATATATATATATATATATATATATATGTATATGTATATATATATATGTATATATATATGTATATATATATATGTATATGTATATGTATATGTATATATATATATATATATATATGTATATATATATGTATATATATATATATGTATATATATATATATGTATGTATGTATGTATATATATGTATGTATATATATATATATATATATATATATATATATATATATATATATATATATATGTATGTATATATATGTATGTATATATATGTATGTATATATATGTATATATATGTATATATATATATATATATACATATATATATATATATATATATATATATATATATATATATATATATATATATATACACATATATATATATATGTATGTATATACATATATATATGTGTATATATATATATATATGTATGTATATATGTGTATGTGTATGTATGTATGTATGTATCAGAAGACATTTTTACTAAAACACCTAGAAATGTAACCAAGAATCCTGCTTGTAATATTCATATATTAATGAGCACCATCGTCAACACAAAAAATGCAGCTTTTTTTAATCTGATCAGACTTGTTTCCAGGTGGACTAGTTAAGATTAATGCACACTATATTCCCGGAAATCTTGTATATTTAAACCAATCAGAAGTCAACTGAGGATCTGCTGAAGTGTTTTCAGTAGAATGTGCCATATGGACCAGACATTTAGCCACAGGTTCGTGGGCAGTGCTTGGTGTGACATCTGAGGCTGAGACTATCCAGGAACAAATTGTTGACCTCTGTTGTAGCGCATATAAATGATGTGATGGCTTTATGAATATTGAAATAAATCAGCTTATGATACATCATGCAAAACACAATAATATAGAGTGTGTGGGAACATGGTGACTGCAGTATGATGGAGATCAATTCATTTCTTGACAATAACTGCAAGAATAAAGCTATGTAGCACAGCTTCTTAACATCCCTCGACAACCATCAAGGTATTTCAAAGCAGTATACTGAAGGACTTGATATATCCTCATCCACTGCTGTCTTACTTAGCTGCCTAATCCAAAAATAGCATCCATTTGGGCACAAGGACAGCCTATAATATCATGTCATTGAAATTAAACTGGATCCACTGTCCAATTATGGACACTACTGCTCTGTTCCAAAATCTAGTGACCTGCCACCATACGCAGTATTTTAATGCATCATAACTGAAATTGATGGAAAGCTTTTATGAAAAGACTTAATTGCAAAGAAGTTATTTCTGTAGCCTTTGAGAAAAGTTAATGTATTGTAAATGTTCATATATAAATGTTCATATATGTGACGAATTAAAGCATGGTCAATAGTGAAACTGATCAATCACTGCATCCCTGAATATTAAAAGTAAAGTGTCTTGATTTTGTAGATACTTACAAATACAACACAACCTTGCTTTTATAGAACAAAGAAAACTCTCACCTTGTCATTCAGTCTGCGTGATATTTAGGTAGAAACACATCACTAAAATAATGCCTGAATCTCACAACAAAGTCTACAAACATGTCCTACTGATTTCCTACGAGTTCTGACGTTCGTTAATAAATGATGCACCGTTGCATGTCTGACTGTTATTCTGTGGACATTTTCTACACCCATAAACGGGACACAACACAAAGGCTGCTTTCACACCTGTGGTTCGGTTTATTTGTTCCAGACCAAGGGCAGCAAGTGATACATTGTAGCATTTTTCTGTCGTTTTGGGTCCTTTCCACACCACACTCATTGCTTTGGTCCGAATCAGTTGAAAAGAACCAAAATGCAGTCATGTTACAATCCACATCACTCATTGGCCCGATGTTATTGAGCGTATTTCCTAAACTGCTTTTCGATTGGTCAGAAGTAACGAGTGGGAAAATGCCAATGGAACTCCTGCAAGTAAACAAACCGGCAGACACAAAATGTCGCTGCACTGGCTGATTGTATCTCTGGTCATAGTATACTATATAGTTTGTAAACATCACTTTAGACAAACTATTAATTTTGAGAATGAAGTGCAGCTGTGGCTGGAAAACAATGTATTAATGCATTGCAATCGGCGATGGCGTTAGGAGAAGGTGTGAATTAATTTAGCTAAACTGCGACATGGTCATCTTCAGGAAATACTACCAGCGATCCATCAGGTAATAGTTTTCACCCTCTCTCTCTGTTTAAAATTATTAGTAAAGCACTGTCAACAAGTATATTTCCTCCAAACCCCAAAAGATGGGACAGCGCATCGGACTACAGCAGCTGGATTAGTCCAAAAGGCGCGGTACCTTTAGCTGCAGGGTCTGTTTTAGTTCGGATCATGTTCGCACCACAAACGAACAGCTCCAAGGTTCGATTGAAAGTGTACCGAGACCACCTCTTTAAGTAGGTCTCAGTACGCTTTTTTGGTCCACTTTTGGTGCGCACTCGAGTGCGATTGCTACATTCACACCTGCCCAAACGAACTCCACCAAGAGGGAAAACAAACTCTAGTGCGATTTAACCGAGCTAAATAAGGCAGGTGTGAAAGCAACCAAAATAAAACATGAACAGTGTTCCGAGTTCGTTCTGCCGAGGGAACTTGGCAAGACCGATGTCTACGAGAATGCAAGTCTGTTCTCTGCGTTTGTGGAATTGAGAAAAACCGCCTATGTTCTGGAGGGAGAGTTGATCTCCAGCTAGCCTCAACACACCTACCTGGAAGCTTTTTGTAGAGCTAGTAAGATCTTGATTATCTTGTGTGCTTGATTAGAGTTTGAGCTAAAAAATCTCCAGTACACCAGCCCTCCAGGAGCGAGTGTGGTGACCCCTGCTCTACAAGGTAATCCTGCCTAAACCTGTTCTTGCAGACCTCCAGGTTTACGTTGACATCTTGAGTAAGAAACTCTTAAAATCAGACAAGCCATTAGTGTGGCCTGTGATTGGCTGTAAGAGGTTTAGATGGAACCCTTTTAACCTTGTCTGTCACAGAAGAATATATCACCTCGGGATGGCTCAGACTATTGGTTTGTAGATGAAGGCAGTGATGAATCCAGTGGCTGGCTTACAGCTTCTAATAATATTGAAGAAGAGGAATCAGAGTGATAGTGATGGCCAACTCACTCATAACACCCTAGCAGCAACTTGCAACATCTTTAAATCAAACCTTGCAACTGTTAGCATTGTGAAGTTTTGCAAAGCTAAACCACTCATGTTCAATGGTCTCATCACTTTGGCTGTTTAAAGGCATAACAAGTTTATTTATATAGCACAAAATCATACACAGTAGCTGAAAACACATGCAAGCGCTGGTTGCCAGATTGACAATGCCAACAGGAGTGAGCCTAACTGTCGAGGCTAAAGGCTAATTTAAGTTGTGTTTTAAATAAAAGCAATGGCACACAATAGAAGGAATATTTTCCATATTAAAAGGAGTTTTCATCCTAAACAACACCTGAAATTTATATTTTAAAAATGGCTTCTATTTCTTGCAGCTGAACAACAGGATAAACTGACCTCACTTTATCCACGACACCCACCCCCTCCCTCCTGGTCCTCACTTTCATCCGCGAACCGGTCAGTTTCTTTTTCACTTTCGCGTTAAAGGCGGCATGATTGCCGTTAGCCTAGAGCGCCAGTTCAGCTGGCTCCGGCCCTGAGTGTTATTCAGACACCTCACCCCGAACTTAACCCCCCAGCCTCCTGGATTTTCAGGGACAGATGTTGGCAGGTATATGTGTGCAGTTAAACACCAGCTTATTGGTCTAGTTTTAAACATGACAAACATTCAGTATTAATCCACACAGTGGCAAAAGCTGAACTATTCTGAACCTTGAGCGCTGTACATGAACTGCTGAATGATAGCCATAGCAATGACAAACGGCAGAGAAACGCGAGCTCACAAACGCATTTAAATCCGTAAACAAAGTGGCACACGGCACGTTTTTAATGTGGCATTAAGACGCGATATGAGAATATAAAGAGTTAACCTGATACAGAACAAACGGTTACAATTAACAGAACACAGTTAAATACATAATTTGCCAACCATTTTAATCGCACTTACTTAAACTTGTGAAATGGAGGAATAAACTGATCCATGATCCACTGATCCATGTACTGACAGTCCCTTATATCAATAATGTTAGTCTTTTCTAATGAATTCTCAATTGAAAGCGTGCAGATTCCAGAAGCACGCGAACGGCACAAGGCTAGGCTATAATGCTGAGGTATTTTTGCAAAAATAAACCTCAACCTCTGACTCTTCACAGTTTCATCTTTGGGTAGAGAAAATAGCACTAACTTTCCCCTCACACTTCCAGTAATATACAGTTGAGCACAGCGTTGATTCAACCGGTGTCTGCTACAGTGTGTCTAGCCTCTTTTTCTTTGCGTACTGTGCTTGTGGGCGGGACCGCAGGTTTCAATTTTCCCGGGTTTGCACCTGCAACAACTGGGCAGGGCTTAAGTTTCGTATCCACGTCACGTCGAAACGGTTAAAGACTCGTTATCAAGACTATTCATTTGAAGTACTAGGAGTCGACTCTTTTATAAATGAATCAATAGTTTTAAACACTGTCCACATTCAGATTTAAGCCTTAGCTGGATATTTCACTGAGCTGTGTTACACACTACATGGAAGGTCATTCTTAAAAACCCATAATATGGGCTCTTTAATTATCAAATTTTGTCTTCAAAGTTTCAACTTCCAAAAAAGACACTGTGCCTGTCCCAAATAACATGTTTTTACTCGTTTTGAGCATCTGAAAATGATTCCCCCCCAAAATTTATAGTATATATCTTTGATATGAGCCTCATGATAAAACAAACAAATAAAATTATAAAATCAGAATGCTGAGCATATTTTACTGAAAGTGTTTAAGTTGATTTGCTTGCTGTCTTTGAAATCTCTTTTTATAAACTGTGTTGAGACAAATTCAAGGACAAAAAAGTCTGCATTGACAGATCCTATAACATGGATCAATGATTCAGAACACTGCTGCCAGTTTAGATGGGTCTTAGCTGCACTGGAGGCACTGAAAGTCTGCTCTGTGTTCATAAGTGCAATGCACTATAGTATATCAATCAGTCATGTGCAGCTGTAATATTATTATGTCTACATTACATCTATATGCATATATAACTTTAAAATAACATTTTCCTAATATAAAATATACAGTTGAAGTCTTATTAGCCCTCTTGAATTATTAGCTTCTCCTATATTTTTGCCCTAAATTCTCTTTAACAGAAAGACGATTTTTTTTTTCAATAGATTTCTAAACATGCAACCTCAAATCAGAAAAGGAGGGACAGTATGGAAAATGCAGATAAAAAAAATAAAGTTTCCAAAATTTCCAAAATTTACTTTGACTTGTATTTCATTGCAGACAATATGAACACAAAATATTTCATGCTTTGTCTGGTCAACTTCATTTCATTTGTAAATACACATCCTTTCTTGTCATTCAGACCTGCAACACATTCCAAAAAAAGGTTGGGGAATTAGTTAAATAATGTTTAGTGATTTGAAACAGGTGATGTCAACAGGTGATTGTAATTATGATTTGGTACAAAAGCAACATCCTGGAAAGATCTAGTCCTTTAGGAGCAAAGATAGGCAGAGGATCGCCAATTTGCCAACAAATACATGAGAAAATTATTGAAATGTTTAAAAACAATGTTCATCAAAGAAAGAGAGAAAGATATTTGGATATTTGACCTTCAATAGTGCATACCATAATTACAAGATTCAAGGAATCTGGAGGAATTTCAGAGCATAAAGGGCAAAGGTGCAAACCTAAACAACTGTGATCTCCGATCCCTCAGGCGGCACTGCGTCAAGAATCCTCATTCATCTATAAGCGATATCACCACATGGGCTCAGGACTACTGCGGCAAACCTTTGTCAAGTACCACAATACATAATTACATCCACAAATGCCAGTTAAAACTGTACTGTACAAAAGGAAGCCCTATGTTAACAGTGTCCAGAAGCACGGTCGACTTCTCTGGGCTCGGAGGCATCTAGGATAAACCATCACACAGTGGTCGTGAGTGCTCAGGGCGAAACAAGAAAAGGATCATCCAAACTGTTACCAAGTCCAAAAGCCAGGGTCTGGGGTTGTGTCAGTTCCCTTGGCAAATGTAAATTGCACTTCTGAGATGGTACCATTAATGCAAAAAAGTTCACAGAGATTTTGGAGCACAATATGCTGCCTTCTTTTCCAGGGTAGCACATGTATATTTCAACAAGACAATGCAAAACCACATTCTGCACAGGTTGCAATGTCCTGGCTGTGGAGGAAGAGGATACAGGTACTTGATTGGCCTGCCTGCAGTCCTAACCTGTCTCCAATAGAGACTGTGTGGGGCATTTTGAAGCGCAAAATGCAACAACAAAGACCCCATACTGTTCTCACCTTGAGACTTGTTTGCAGGAAGATTGGGACAAAATTACAGCTGAAACTCTTTATCACATACAGTCTTCAGTCTGTAATTGTCTTTTAAGTGTTTAGGTGAAAAGAGATGAAGCCGGCAGCTAGCTCTCTGCAACTGTCACATGGTCACCCACTAAAGCTAAGCAGGGCTGCGCCCGATCAGTACCTGGATGGGAGACCACATGGGAAAGCTGGGTTGCTGCCGGAAGTGGTTTTAATGAGACCAGCAGGGTGCGCTCAACCTGTGGTCTGTGTGGGTCCTTATGCCCCAGTATAGTGACAGGGACTCTATACTGCTCATTGAGTGCCGTCTTTTGGATCAGACGTTAAACTGAGGTCCTGACTCTCTGTGGTCGTTAAAAACCCAGGATGTCCTTTGAAAAAGAGTTGGGGTTTAACCCCGGCTTCCTGGCCAAATCTGCCCACTGGCCTCTGTCTATCGTGGCCTCCTAACCATCCCCATACCATAATTGTCTCCTCTCCACCAATCAGCTGATGTGTGGTGCGAAATATCGCTGCTGTCGTGTCATCCTGGTGGATGCTGCACACTGGTGGAGGATGAGGAGATTACATTTGGGAGACACTACTTTTTTATTTTTCCATACTGTCCCAACTTTAATTCATTTAGGGTTATAATAGTTTTAATTAATTAGTTTTAACTAACCTCTAATAACAGATTCTTTTATCTTTGTCATGATGATAACATCATGACAAAGATAAAAGAATCTGTTATTAGAGGTTAGTTAAAACTAATTAATTAAAACTATTATAACATAATAATACATAATATTTGACTAGATATTTTTCAAGATTCTAGTATGGAGTTTAAAGTGTAATTTAAAATGGTGAGCCTCCCAAGAGTTTTATAAATTTTTCAAAACGTTCCTGTTCTTCGACCTAAATCATTCTTTAAATGTATTGACTTCATTATAACGCCTATGATATGGGGGTTTAAAAGTGGTCGTATATCCAAGACTCACTTGTTGAAACCCAAGCATTTAGGGGGTCTGGGTTTATCCAACTTTCGTTATTACTACTGGGCAGCGAATAGCAGGATTTTAATGTACTGGCAGGATTCTTTTTAATGTATCATTCAAGCAGAAACTCCCGCTTGGTTAGCGATAGGACAAAGTGCTATCCATTCTTCTCTTTCTGCTTTACTCTATGCTGCACCCCTACTTAATAAAGAGATTCCTAAAAGTAATTTCATTCCTAATAACTCTATCAAAATATGGTATCAAATTAGAAAATTAAACAAGTTAACAAATACCTCCCCACTTACTCCTATTTGTTACAATCATGCGTTTAAACCCTCTCTAACAGATAAAGTCTTTGAGCAAAGATAAAGGAGTTTCCAATGTTTAGGATTTATACATTAATAATATTTTTGTCTCCTCTTCACAACTCTCTGAGAAATTCAACTTCCCTCATTCTCATTTTTTTAGGTACCTTCAGGTCAGAAACTGTTTGTCTAAATATTCCTGATTTTGATGTCTTATGTTTAGAAGGTGAATTATTTCATTTATTTTTAAACGCTTCAAATGCTAGGGGCCTAACCTCTTTATGTGTTAATGCTTTTAAAAACAAAACAGATTTTTCTTCTCTTCATTTGAAAGTCGTTCAAGAAAAGACCTAGAGATTTTAATCTCTGAGACTGATTGGGATCAATGCCTTTTATCTGTTTATTCATGTTCTAGACAACCTTATTCAGTACAAAGTATTACACAGACCTCACTATTCTAAAACAAAGCTTAGTAAATTTTATTTCTCTGTTTCTCCCATGTGACAAATCTAAAGCTGCTGAGGCACGTGTTTTTTGGTCCTGTGTTCAAATTCAGAGTTTTTGGTTAGAAATATTTCAGTTCTTTGCTAAGATTTACAATTATGTTTTACTCCCTGACCCAAATAAAGCACTGTTTGTCTGGTCAGATTTTCTGGAGAAATGTACAGTTGCCTGTTCGGTATGGGTTGATCATAGCTAAAGTTATCCTTTGTTTCTGGTAGAAAAATGTTGTGCCTCTTTTTTTTTCTTACTGTCACCTCCACTTTACATTTGGAAGTAATTAGATATATATTTGTAATAAATTTGCAACAATCTCAAAAAATCTTTTTGCTCATTGTCATTATGGGGTATTGTGTGTAGAATTTTGAGGAAATAAATGAATTTAAACCATTTTGGAACAAGGCTGTAACATAAAAAAAATGTGGAAAAGGTGAAGTGATATGAATACTTTCCGGATGCACTGTATACACACGCGCACACACACAACCATTCTGACTGTCACTCTGCTTCCTGTGTTCTTCCAGCTGTGATGTCACGTGCCCATGAGGCTCCAGGTGAAATGGGGAAGGCTGTGGTGATTCCCAAAGAAGAGCAGGACAAGATGAAGGAACTTTTTAAAATCAATCAGTTCAACCTGATGGCCAGTGACATGATCGCGCTCAACAGGAGTCTGCCAGACGTCAGGCTGGACGGGTGAGTGTGTGCGATTTTACAGACCAATGCTCCATCATCAATGGCCGCAACGTACTTCAAGCTGAATAGAAAAATGAACATAAACTTTCTGTGGTTTATAAAATGGTGGCTCATTATTATCAAGTGTTCATGAGATGGATTGCCAGAGGTAAGAAACTGTTTCTGTGTCGGGCTGTTCTGGTGCGCAGTGCTCTGTAAAGTCGACCAGAAGGTAACAGTTCAAAGAGGCTGGGTGTGAGGGGTCCAGAGTGATTTTTGGCAGCCCTTTTGCTCGCACTGGATAAGTACAGTTCTTGAAGAGTAGGAAGGGTTGTACCAGTGATTCGCTCCGCAGTCCGAACTATTCGACGTAGTCTTTGGAGGTCGTATTTAGTAGCTGAGCTGAACCAGACAGTTATTGATGTGCAGATGACTGATTCAATGATGGAGGTGTAGAACTGTTTCAGCAGCTCCTTTGGGAGGTTGAACTTCCTCAGCTGATGAAGAAAGTACAGCCTCTGTTGAGCTTTTTTGACAATGGAGTCAATGTGAGTGTCCCTATTCAGGTCCTGAAAGATGGTGGTGCCCAGGAACCTGAATGTCTCCACTGCTGCCACAATGCTGTCCATGATGCTCAGTGGGGGGAGAGCAGGGGGGGTTCTCCAGAAGTCCACTATTATCTCCACTGTTTTAAGAGTGTTGAGCTCCAGGTTGTTGTGACTGCACCAGACAGCCAACTCAACCTCCTGTCTGTTAGCAGACTCATCACCGTCCTGAATGAGGCCGATAAGTGTGGTGTCGTCTGCAAACTTTAAGAGTTTGACAGAGGAGTCCTTTGAAGTGCAGTTATTCGTGTACAGGGAGAAGAGCAGTGGGGAGAGGACACACCCCTGGGGGGGCGCCAGTGCTGATTGTGCGGATACTGGATGAGAATTTTCCCAGCTTCACCAGCTGCTGCCTGTCCTTTAGGAAGCTGTTGATCGACTGACAGACAGAGGTGGGCACAGAGAGCTGAGTTAATTTAGGGCAGGAGAAGTTTTGGGATGACCGTGTTAAAACGCCGAGCTGAAGTCAACAAACAAGATCCTCACATAGGTCCCTGGTCTGTCTAGGTGTTGCAGAGCATAATGCAGTCCCATATTTACTGCATCATCCACAGACCTGTTTGCTCTGTAGGCAAACTGAAGAGAGTCCAGTGAGTGTTCAGTGATGTCGTTCAGGTGGGCCAGCATCAGTTTTTCAAAAGACTTCATGACCACAGATGTTAGTGCCACCGGTCTGTAGTCATTAAGTCCTGCAAGTTTGGGTTTCTTTGGGATGGGGATGATGGTGGAGCGTTTGAGGCAGGAGGGCGCTTCACACAGCTCCAGTGATCTGTTGAAGATCAGGGTAAGGATGGGGGCCAGTTGGTCAGCACAGGATTTTAAACAGGCTGGTGTTATGAAATCTGGGCCTGGTGCCTTATTCCTCTTCTGTTTCCGGAAGGCCTGGCGCACATTATCTTCACTGAACTGAAGTGCAGGTATAGGGGAAGCGGGTGGTGGTGGAGGTGTTAATGGTGGCGTGAAGAGCAGTCCAAAGTGGGTGTGGGGGGTTTTCTCAAACCGGCAGTAAAACTCATTTAGGTTGTTTGCCAGTCGTTCATTGTCTACAGTGCTGGGGGATGGTGTCTTGTAGTTTGTGATGTTTTTCAAACTTTTCCACACGGATGCTGAGTCGCTGGAAGAGAACTGACTCCTTAGTTTCTCAGAATAGTTTCTTTTTGCGACTCTGATATCGTTTTCCAGTGTGTATTTGGCCTGCTTATACAAGGCCCTCTCCCCGTTCCTGTAAGCAACCTCCTTGGCCTGACGTAGCTGTCTGAGATTTACAGTGAACCATGGTTTGTCATTGTTGTATGTGAGTTGAGTCCTGGTAGGAATGCTCACGTCTTCACAGAAACTGATATAAGATGTTACAGTCTCTGTGAGCTCATCCAGATCATTTGCAGCAGCTTCAAAAACACTCCAGTCAGTGAGGTCGAAACAGGCTTGTAGATCCTGCTCTGTTTCGTTCGTCCATCTTTTCGCAGATCTTAATACAGGTTTGGCTGTTTTCAGTTTCTGCCTGTAGGTTGGTATAAGATGAATCAAACAATGGTCAGAGTGTCCCAAAGCTGCTCGTAGGACGGAGCGGTATGCATCCTTTATTGTGGTATAGCAGTGATCCAATATGCTACTGTCTCTGGTGGGACAGAGAGTTCACGGGATAGTTTTGCTTTGTTAAAATCCCTGAGAATGATTAAAACAGAGTCCGGGCGTTGTTGCTCTTTCACGGTGATCTGATCAATTCAATTCACCTTTATTTGTATAGCGCTTATACAATGTAGATTGTGTCAAAGCAGCTTCACATAAAAGGTCACAGTAAATAGGAACAGTGTAGTTCAGTTTGTAGTGTTTAAGTTCAGTTCAGTTGAGCTCAGTTCAGTGTGGTTTAATAATCACTACTGAGAGTCCAAATATTGAAGAGCAAATCCAACGATGCGCAGCTCTACAGATCCCGAACCATGCAAGCCAGTGGCGACAGCGGAGAGGGAAAAAAAAACTTCACTAATGGCGGAAGTGAAGAAAAAAAAAACCTTGAGAGAAACCAGGCTCAGTTGGGCACGATCATTTTAATTTCTCCGCTGGCCAAACGTCTTGTGCAGAGCTGCAGTCTCAGTGGCGGAGACTGGAAGCTGGCCTCAGCGAAGACTCGTCTGTCTCTGGAGCGTCACAGGAATCAGTCTCATGTTCTCCACTCTTCCATGACCATCACAGTAGCTGCTCAGGATTCGGCCTGGTCCAGGATATGGAAACCTTGGGATCATCTCGTCTGTGGTCTTGGATCGAATCAGTGACTCTGCATAGTCTGAGGGCCTCGGGAAGAGTATCCCCAGGTGGAAATGGAGATCAGCTAGTTTCTGTATAGCCAGGCTCGCGTGCGCATGCGGAGGAATGTAAACAATAACGAGGATAAACGAGCAGAACTCGCGTGGTGAGTAGAAAGGCTTACAGTTAATAAACAGTGCTTCAAGATCTGGACAGCACATCTTCTTTAAAACTGTTACATCTGTACACCACCTTTCATTGATGTAAAAATTCACTCTTGCTTACAGCAAGAATCTCCTATGATTTGCTGTTAGGTTATATGCATAGATAGATTCTGTCAGCTGTCGTCTGTAGTCTGCTTCCAGTTTGTGCCCTTTTGCCCTGTCTTGTCTGTGCAAACAAAGAGAAGCAGAACTATAAACCGTCTACTGCTGCTCATTTATTTATCCCCATCTCTTTTTGTTCCCTCTATCACTTTCTTTTTTTCAGCTCACCCCAGTGCAGATTTCTGCTTTATTTAGCATCCCTTGGCAACACTTGACTGCTTCTACTGTACTGTAGTTACATTTCAGATAGAAAAATACACTTGATGATAACAAAATACACTTGGCAGTCTGGTATAAAAACAAGTATAATGCTAAATTAACCTGTTATTGTCACTGCATCTACAAAATGTAGCTTTTCTATTGATTTGAAGTGTTCATATTATCCTCAGTTTTTAAAAATCATTTGTAATGATTTTTTCGTTCGTGACCGAGACTGTGATCATACACAGACAATGACAGGACATGAGTACTCAACTCAACTCAACTCAACTCAACTCAACTCAACTCAACTCAACTCAACTCAACTCAACTCAACTTAACTCAACTTAACTCAACTTAACTCAACTCAACTCAATTTATTTCTATAGCACTTTCAACAAACCACAATGGGTACCAAAGTGCTGTACAAAAAACACATAAAACGCATGCAAATATACACAAAAACTAAAATGCATAAACTCACATCACATGATTAAAAGCTAAAGAAAATAAGTGTGTTTTCAGTGACCTCTCGAGCAGAGCATTACACACTAGACAAGGTGGGACTAGTGTCTGGACTCCACCACCAACCAATAGTTAACAATAAAGAAGTGGAGGAATATATTCTCTAGCCACACCCAGGCCTAATTACTCCCACACCTGTACGCAATCAAGAAATCGTTTAAATATGACAAAGTTAAGTAGACCAAAATATCCTCAAAGTCAAGACATCATGCTCAGATCCAAAGAAATTAAAAAACAAATGAGAAGGAAAATACTTGAGATCTACGAGTCTGGAAAGGTTTATAAAGCCAACATGGACAACATCCAAAGAAATGCAGGCCTTACTCGCTTAAGGTGAGTGACAAAACAACGGATGCAACTTTTTCGAAAGTGTGTGTCCCATTATGTGTGGTGTAAAAGTAACACTGCATTTCAGAAAAAAAAAAACACTATATGGGGTTGTTTTGCTGCTACAAGACCTGGAAGACAAATGGAACTATGAATTCTGCTGTGTACGAAAATATCCTGAAAGAGAATGTCTGGCCATCTGTTAATGACCTCAAGCTGAAGTGAACTTGGGTTCTGCAGTAGGACAATGATCCACACCAGCAAGTGCACTTCTGAAAAACAAAATGGAGACTTTAGAGTGGCCTAGTCAAAGTCCTGACCTGCATCCAATTGAGATGCTGTGGTATGACATTAAAAAGGTGGTTCATGCTCAAACCCTCCAATGTGGCTGAATTACAACAATTCTACAAAGATGAGTGGGCCAATATTCCTCCACAGCGCTGGAACAGACTCACTGCAAGTTATCGGAAAACTCTTTGACTGCAGTTGTTCCTGCTATTAGGTTTAGGGGGCAAACACTTTTTCACAAAGGCTTTGTTGTTTTGTATATTGCTTTCCCCTAATAATAAAAACCTTAATTTCCTTAATTATGTGTTTACTTGTGTTATCTTTGACTAATATTTGAATTAGTTTGATGATCTGAAACAATAAAGTGTGACAAACATGCAATTTTTTTTTAAATCAATAAGGGGCAAATACTTTTTCCCATCACAAATTATTAGTTACACCCCAAGGAAAATTATAATCATGAGTCCTGTTATGTTATATTTCTCAGTATTATTTTTTACAATATTTAGCATGCCTTGCTTGTACAGTGTTAAAACATTCAACATGTTGATCATATTAACTTTGTTCTTCTGCCTTTTTCAGCTGTAAGTCGAAGACCTACCCTGACGACCTTCCAAACACCAGCATTGTGATCGTGTTCCATAATGAGGCATGGAGTACACTACTAAGAACCGTACACAGCGCCATAAACCGCTCGCCCAGACAACTGCTGTATGAGATACTGCTGGTGGATGATGCCAGTGAGAGAGGTCCTCATCATTTCATTTTCCTAAATGAATGTTTACATTTGCAGTTCGATGTTAAGTTATTTCTTTGATACCACAATAGCCGTAAGTGGAAGAATTACTCTAATTTAAATGTTGACTAGGGGATTTAGTGTAGCAGTTCTAACCTTGGATCTAAAATAATTAGCCTAAAAAGCAAAACGGCTAATGCTAACGCTTCCTCTATGGCAGTATGCAGGGAAGGAGACTTAAACAGGGTTCATACGGTCATGGAAAACCTGTAGAGGTTTTGACATGGCATTTTTCAGGCCTGGAAAAGTTTTGGAAAAACCCACAAAGTTTGGAAATTAGTCGAACAAATATCTGTATACTTGAATTAGGGCTGCGCGATATTGGAAAAATCTGACGTTACCTTATTTTGTATTTCAGTTATATATATTGCGATGTGGATACAATTTCACCAGAAGATTTAACAAGTTTATTTGGATTGATTGGGGGGATTTTGTAGAGGAGTGAGTCTCGAATAATATCTAACAAATAAATTACAAACATAGATAAAATATAGTAAAGATAAAAGTGAATTCTAGTTTTCAGGGATTCGCTATTCAGGTACAGATATTGAATAATCAACACTGCATAGTCTTCATTGTATATTATTTCATCTTTATTAAAGTTACAAAAAATTTCTTGTGGCCAGATGTTTTAAAATATGAAATATTGAAATGTTCGCACAGTCACAGGCCATAAAGGGACAGTTCACTCAACGATTACAATGTACTCTCTATTTGCTCACACTTCACTTGTTTCAATACTATAGAAGTTATTCAATTATATTCTTTTTGCGTTTATTTAAAAAACAAAGAATCTCATATATGTTTGAAACAAGTGAAGGGTGTAATGAAAATAGTAAGTAATTTTTGGGTGAACTATCTCTTTAAAAATGCATGCAGATGATAAACTTTTACTCCGTTATGATTAAACTCTATATTACTCTATAATCCCAACATTGCATATCCTGCGATGTGACTATGGCAGATGCACACATTGCGATATCGATGCTGAAACAATATATTGTGCAGCCCTTACTTGAATATAGGTTAGTTGTCTTTACTTCTTTTCTGTCCTTGGCCATAAACTTGCTGTCACATTGTTAGTGCTGTGAAAGCATTATCAAAATAAAAATAAAAAGAAATGTAAACAGAATAGATTGCTGTGTGTTCTATGATATGCTGTAATAAATTTAAACGTCATTGTTTTTCTTATTATTTACCATGTGTATGTAGACATTACATGAAACATTAAGGCATGAAATGTACTTGAAAGTTCTGGAAAAGTCGTGGAATTTTAGTAATAAAATTGTGTATGAACCCTGCTTAAAGCCACCAATTGATTGGCTAAGATGCGCTTCGGTTGATCAAGTCTTGGCCAAGTTAGCATTACATTTTTCCAAATAGTAGGTAATAAAGACCATTTCATCTTCCTCATAGTAAGAAAATCTCTGCCTTGAGGCCACCAAACCAACTGTAGTTTTGGAGTTATAAGTAGGGCTAGACTAAAGCTGAATGAAGATTTTTAATTTATTATTATGATATTTCTGGCCAGAATTTTGTAAAGAAGTCAAATGGATTTATGAAGAATGATTTTAAGAGTATAGGAGCTGAAAGCTAACTTAAAAAATAGCTTAACTGTTATTTAAGGTTTACAATGCAAATCCAATTAAAAACCACTAGTCTGGTAAACAAAGCTACAGCAGGTCTCTCATATAATCGATCCACTTTCTTCTGTTAAACACAAAAGAAGATATTTTAAAACATGTTGGAAACCTGTAACCATTGACTTTCAAAGTATTTTTTTAAGGATTTTATAAGCAGATTTATTTTTATTTTGTGCTCTTTCTGGTTAGAGTTTTGATCGGATAGGAGCTGAAAGCCCAAGTAAAACAATAAAATGATGTATTTTTATACATACGTATATAGTATTTAGTATATAAGTATATTAAATAGAAGTTCTTATATATACGGTTAATAATGCGAATCCAATTAGAACCAAATGTTTGGTAAACAAAGCTATACAAATATTATATGTGTAATATGTAATCAAAAACATAACAAGTGTTAAGTGGCAGTGAAGGATTATTTATTATATATATATATATATATATATATATATATATATGATATATATATATATATATATATATATATATATATATATATATATATATATATATATATATATATATATAAAATATAGAAATCAGATAGAAATAATCAGGTTTAGTCCAAAACGATTTGTGGAGCATGGCTAATCTCATCTATAGATTTTTGTGTTTTTTGTTTGGCAGATTTTTTAAAGAAAAAATTGGAGGACTATGTTGCAACTCTGGAGGTTCCGGTGCGAATTTTGAGGATGGAGCAGCGAACTGGATTGATTCGAGCACGGCTGAGAGGGGCAGCTGCCACACGAGGACAGGTCATCACCTTTCTCGACGCCCACTGTGAATGCACTACAGGCTGGCTGGAGCCTCTGATGGCACGGATCAAAGAAGACAGGTGAATGTGCTGAAAGCTCTATATTTTATAGTCTCAAACTTCAAATTAGCATAGACATTTTTCAGAAGACTTTATTTTTGCTTTTCTTGTGCTTCTTGTCAAAACAGAAACGGAATATAGTGCAATAAAAACTGTATTTAAAAATCAGATTTATTGTTAAAGGGATAGTTCACCCCAAATGAAAATGTATTCACTATTTACTCACCCTAATGTGGTTTCAAAATTTTTAGAAATTCACTCTGCTGTTGATCACAAAAGAAGTTGTTTTGAAAAATAGTATAAACCTGTTTCCATAGAAGTCAATAGTAGCAAAAGCAAATACTATGGAAGTCAATGGTTACAGGTTTTCAGCATTTTTCAAAATATCTTATTTTTTTGTACAAGAGAAAACTGGTTTGTGACAAGTGAATGATGAATAAATGATGATCGAATGATCAGTTTTGAGTGAACTGTCTCTTTAACTTCTATTTTTAAAATGGTTCACTGGTTCAAGGCTTTTTGACTTTAAGGCTTTTGCTGTCAAAGTTCCCATATTATGAAGTTGGCTTTGATTTTTTGAAGACTGAAACGAGCTACAGTGTGTTACAATTTTCTATAACACTTTATTTTGATGGTCCATTTTATTATTAGTAGACTGTCTGCTTAACATCTGTTGATACTGCTGCTAAACTGACTATAAGAAACTTTGCAAGTACACGTCAACTTACACTAACCCCAACCCCAACAGTCTACTTATAATCTAATGAGAATTAGTTGGCTTGTAGATGCAATGTAACTTTAACAGACCATCAAAATAAAGTGTGACCCAATTTTAAAATTGAATAATACAATTTTACTGTTGTTAATTATAAAGTATGACCTTATTTTTATACCCCTAGTCCTATCTAATACCTAAATCTTAATAACTATTAATAAGCAGCTATTTAATAGTTTATTAAGCTTCTACTATTAGTTAATGGTTTGTTAAGGGGTTGTTAATAAAATGAATTGTACATTAAAGTGTCCATAGTTTTAGATTTTTACTAGTTAAGAAAGTTTTACTAGTTAAGAAACAGCCAATCACATCGCAGCAACTCAATGCATTTAGGCATGTAGACATGGTCAAGACGATCTGCTGCAGTTCAAACTGAGCATCGAAATGGGGAAGAGAGGTTATTTAAGGGACTTTGAACATGGCATGCTTGTTGGTGCCAGACGGGCTGGTCTGAGTGTTTCCGAAACTGCTGATCTACTGGGATTTTAACTCACAACCATCTCCAGGATTTACAGAGAATGGTCTGAAAAAAATATATATATATATCCTGTGAGCGGCAGTTCTGTGAGTGCAAATGCCTTGTTGATGCCAGAGGTCAGAGGAGAATGGCCAGAGGTGATAGAAAGTTTAGGTTTAGAAAGGTTTAAATTTTCCCGGGTTTGCACGCGCAACAATTGGGCGGGGCTTATGTTTCATAGGCACATCACGCCGAAACGGCTAAAGACTCGTTATCAAGATGATTCATTCAAACCACTATGAGTCGACTCACTTTTTTTTTCTTTTCTTTTTTTTAATGGTTTTAAACACTGTTCACTTTAAGATTTAAGATTTCAGATTTAAGCCTTAGCTGGATATTTCACTTCACTTAGAGCTGTGTTACACACTACATGGAACGTCATTTTCAAAAACCCATAATACGGGCTCTTTAACTAATGTGAACGATTGGAGCCTTATTGCACAGTTAACGTACAATAGACCTATACATACTCTGAATTTTCCATCAATATTTTAGCATGACATAGACCAGGTTAATGGAAAAATGTTAATGTTTGAACTATTAAGTTAACCAATTTAATTTCCAAACATTTGGTGTTGTAATTATGGCGCTATTAATATTAATAAGTACTATTAATAATTATTCAGTGTATTTTGAAGTGCAAATGACATCAATATTGTGAACGTTGATTTTTATGATATATTTAATTTATGAATATCGGCACATTTATTCTGTCAAGTAAGGGATAAAGTATATCCAGTTGGTTAGTTTTGCATAATTAATCCCTCCAGGCTTTTATCACCTTAAGACCGTAAGAGACTGAAGAGCTTTATTCTGTGAAAACAACTGCCAAAGTCAACAAATTTGCCACAAAACATTGTTCTTAGCCTTAATAGTTGATTCTAACTATTGATTAAAAGTTGAAATCATTGTTAGTGAATTGTACATGCATGTAATTAGAAACAATTCTTCACGAAATGTGCTTACGTTTCATTGAAACACTGTGTTGAAGAAGAATGGGTTATTTTTGTTTGTCATACTAGGAGGGCTGTGGTCTGCCCGATTATTGATGTCATCAGTGACGAGACATTTGAGTACATGGCCGGCTCAGATATGACCTATGGGGGATTCAACTGGAAGCTCAACTTTAGATGGTATCCAGTTCCTCAGAGAGAAATGGACCGCCGTAAAGGGGACCGGACCCTTCCTGTAAGGTAATCAATCAATCAATTAATTATTTAATTAATAAATTTATGCATTCTAAAATTTACTTTGCATTACATGTCATTGTATCAAATTATGTTTGCTCAGTAGCCTATAAATTATTCACAGATGACACTATGAATGACCCATAAGCTGGGCCAGACAGAATCAGCAGACTTTTTTTGCTATTTCGGCACAAAATTTAGTCACACAAATTTGCGGGTATATAGGTGGAATGATTTTAGGAGTATAGTAGCTAAAACATAACACATTAACACAAAAACAGTAACTTTTTAACTGTTATTTAAGGCTTACAATGCAAATCCTATTAAAAAAGAAACAAAGAAAAAGTCTCTCATATACAGTACTGTGCAAAAGTTTTAGGCCAACATTAAATCTGTTGTTTTACTCATGATATGATGGATATGTGTGACCCTTTACCACAAAATCAGTCATAAGTAATTTTTTGGTCCATTTTTTTTTTTAAATTGAGCTTCATACAGGGTAAATACATTATCTTTCAGTTGATGTATGGTTTGTTAGTATAGGAGTTAGATTAGAGTTTGAATTATTTTGGTTTAATTGTTTAAGACATGTGAAAGACAATGTTGGAGAGAGGCTGTTTGTCCTGGTTTGAGCTGCAATGTTGCTTGCAATATTGTCTGAATTGATGGGATTGTAAAAGTTAAAAAGTACAGATAGATATTAATCTATTATGCCATTCCTTCTGGAAATGGCTATCAGTGATAACAGTTTTCATTTTCAGCATGATAGTGCTCCGCTACTTGCAGTGAAATCCTATTTGGAGCAAAGAAAACAGTTGATGAAACACAGCCAGTCATGAAATGGCCTCCACAGGGTCCAGACCTGAATATTATAGAGGCTTTATGAGATCACCTGGACAGAAAAAGAAAGATATGAGACTCTATACCTAAAGAGGAACCCTGATAAGGGATAAAAAATCCTGATATTGCACAGCACGTTATTTCAGAAAATGTTCGGACAATTAGGAAATGTTGTGCTTGTATTGTTTAGTTTGCACATATTTCCTATATTTTCTGTTTGTTTTTAATGAAAAGACTGATTATTCTGTAGGTTGTGCCAAGGTCTTACTTTTGCACAGTACTGTATATCTACTAAAAGTCAGAAAATATTACTTTACAAACTGTATTATACATAAATCATATACTAATTTGCATATTATTCAGTGATAAATCTGAAATAAATCTAGAAAACTAAATTAATAGTCAGAACTATTAGCCCCCCCTTTGAGCTTTTTTTCTTTTTTAAATATTTCCCAAATGATGATTAACAAAATGTTAAGGGAAATGTTCACAGTATGTCTGATGATATTTTTTCTTCTAGAGAAAGTCTTATTTGTTTTATTTCGGCTAGAATAAAAGCAGTTTTTAATTTTTTAAAAACCTTTTTAAGGTCAATTATTAGCCCCTTTAAGCTATTTTGGATTATTAGCCCCTTTTGGATAGTCTACAGCAGTGTTTCCCAACCTTGTTCCTGAAGGCACACCAACAGTACACATTTTTAACCTCTCCCTAATCAAACACACCTGAATCAACTTATCATAACATCAGAAGAGACTCCAACACCTGAAGTTAATGGGTCAGAAAAGGGAGACATCCAAAATATATACTGTTGGTGTGCCTCCAGGAACAGGGTTGGGAAACACTGGTCTACAGAACAAACCATCATTATACAACTTGCCTAATTACCCTAACCTGCCTAGTTAACCTAATTAACCTAGTTAAGCCTTTAAATGTCACTTTAAGCTGTATAGAAGTGTCAGGAAAAATATCTAGTCAAATATTATTCACTGTCATCATGGCAAAGATAAAATAAATCAGTTATTAGAAATGAGTTATTAAAACTATTATGTTTAAAAATGTGCTAAAGAAATCTGCTCTCCGTAAAGCAGAAATTGGGGAGAAAAATAAACAGGGGGGCAAATAATTCTGACTTCAACTGTATATGTTTAGAACCATTTACATAAGTAAATATATAATCTCAATGATGGGCTAACAAATCTGTGTAAATCTTCAGATTTCTGCGAGGGCAGATTCTGTGTGGTTTTAGGCAATGATCAGATGATTCTTTAACACATCAGCTAACATCAGGGTTCACGTCAGTTAATTTAGTTATTGATGCTTAGTGCACATAAGAAATCAGTTCCTAATGAGATTTTGTTTGATTCCTTTCCACAGAACTCCCACGATGGCAGGAGGTCTGTTCTCTATTGACCGAACGTATTTTGAAGAGATTGGCACCTATGACTCAGGGATGGATATTTGGGGAGGGGAAAATCTTGAGATGTCTTTCAGGGTGAGGGTTATTTTTTTGTGCTTTTTTAAAACGTTAAACCGATAGTTCAATCAAAAAAAGGAAAGCCTGTAACCATTCACTTCCGTAGTATTTGTTTTTCCTACAATGGAAGTCAATGGTTACAGGTTTCCATCTTTCTTTAAAATATTCTCTTTTTTGTTCAACATTAGACAGAAACTCATAAAGCTTTAGAACCAATAGTGAGTACGTTTTTATTTTGGGGTGAAACTATCTATTTAAATAAGAACACAATATAGGAGGACAAAATGTCTTTCATAATGACAATGAGTGAATTAGTAAAAATACAAATTTCTTTAATTGGAACTATTTTTCACAGAATGTTGTTTTCATTGTAATTGTGTAAATTATTCTGGTTTCCACTCAATTCCTTCATGTTGTCTCAACAAAAATTGATTAAGTTACCTTATTAGGTTTTATAAATTTAAGTGGATGGAACAAAAAACAATTAAGTTGTCCCACAAAGCTCATGAATTGTGTTCTTTCAGCTCACTTTAAAAAAGTACAGCGGGGAAAATAATTATTCAACATGTCATGTTTTTTTTCCTGGGAATAATATTTCCAAATTAGCTGTTGACATGGAACTGAATCAGGATATCTTCCGTCCATTCCATATTCGTTTTCAAACAAAAAAGGAAATCTAAGAAAACGAGATTGGCTTGAATTTAATTTTTTGGTTTAAGGTAGGAAAATGGACAAACGACTTTAAAATTCATTATCCACATGTAGGCGGTGCTGAAACACTCTTTTTCCTCTGATCTGAGCTTGTTGACATCACCCTCAAAATAAGTCATATATATATATATATATATATATATATATATATATATATATATATATATACGTAAATAAAATTAAAATAGGAGGAAATAAAATAAAAACAAATGGTACCCTTTATTATAGCCCCAGGGCCCAATGTGTTCTTATTCTGGTCCTGCAAACAACTATTAAAAAAAAAACAAAAAAAAAAATCTGTAAGTAAACAATATAAATTATTATTATTATTATTACAGTAGCTCTGAAACAATCATGCAAACCAGGTACTGCTCAGAGATATTTGCTCAGCAACAGGTGCACAGCAGCAAGAAGTTTGGCGGCCAACTAGGTTTATTATTATTATTATTATTATTATTGTTACTATTATTATTATTATTATTATTATTATTATTATTATTATTCATTCATTCATTCATTCATTCATTCCTTCATTCATTCATTCATTCATTCATTCATTTTCTTATCGGCTTAGTCCCTTTATTATTATTATTATTATTATTATTATTATTATTATTCATTTATTCATTCATTCATTTTCTTATCGGCTTAGTCCCTTTATTATTATTATTATTATTATTATTATTATTATTATTATTATTATTATTATTATTCATTTATTCATTCGTTCATTTTCTTATCGGCTTAGTCCCTTTATTATTATTATCATTATTATTATTATTATTATTATTATCATCATCATCATTATTATATAGGTCTTGCTTGGAAGCAATCGTGCATACCAGGTTCTGCTCGGAAATAGCTTTCTTTGCTCAGTATCAGGTGCACAGCAGCAAGACATGTATCAGCGAACTATGACCTTATTTTAATGACAAATGTGTAAAAATACTGATCATTTACGTTTTTATAAAATTTATGCATACGCAATGAATGTAAGCCTGCTAACTGATCAAATGATAGAATATGTAAACTTAGTTTATATATATATATATATATATATATATATATATATATATATATATATATATATATATATATATATATATATATATATATATATATATATATATATATATATATAAGAAATCAGAGGTCAGAAGCTCAGATTTGGTTGGCTAATCAGAGGAAAAAGGGTGTTTCAGCACCGCCTACTTGTGGATAATGAATTTTACAGTAGTTTATCTGTTTTCCTACCTTAAACCAAAAACGAAAATCGAGCCTAAAATGGCCGTTTTCTTAGTTTTTCTTTTTTTTGTTCGAAAACGAATATGGAATGGACGGAAGGGACCCTGATTGAACTGAACCAGATTTTGGTAAAAAACCCAAAAAATACAAACATAAAACTATAACAAAACAAAAAATTACATACAATGGACTGACACTTGGACTCACAATGGAGAAAGTACTGAACTACTGAAGCGTATTTAATACTTTATATAAAAGGTGATGGCAGCTGAAAGACGTCTCTCATATGAAGAATGACGTCACATGCATTGCATAGCAGTTTTCCACAGACTTCAACAGAGTGTAAAATCCTGATGGTTCTGTGGGTCTCGTCTATCAAATCTGAGCTTTATTTGTATGTCATATTGGATTCAAGGCAGGTGATTGGCTGGGCCATTCTACAGCTTGATTTTCTTTCTCTGAAAGCATTTAAGAGTGTCTTCGCTGTGTTTTGGATCAATGTCTTGCTGAAATGTCCACCCTGGTTTCATCTTCATCATCCTGCTAATGTAGATGTTGGACTGAAGCAGTTAATATTGATTTACACTGACGAAGTGCAGAGGGTTGCTAAAGAACTACCGAGAGATTTCAGCTGCTGTCTGGGCTTTCACTGCCTTTCTACACCTCGCTTTCTTCATGTGTTCAATACTTTTTCCCTTTGTCATTTCATTTTATTATGCATAATTTCATTTGTTTTCTTTGCATATATGCATTTCTTTTTACCAACATCCGGGGACAATTTCAAATCAACAGCACCTTTAGAAAAAATGGTGTCGTGTTCAATACTTATTTTCCCCGCTGTAGTTTGAACAAACAGCAAACATCATTTTTTTGAGTGTAAATGATTTGATTCTGAAAATGTTGTTGATTCTGATGCATTTTGTATGTATGTACACAGATCTGGCAATGTGGTGGATCTCTAGAGATAGTAACATGTTCTCACGTCGGACATGTGTTCCGGAAGGCCACACCGTACAGCTTTCCTGGTGGGACTGGTCAGGTCATAAACAAGAACAACAGACGATTGGCTGAAGTCTGGATGGACGAGTTTAAAGATTTCTTCTACATCATCTCACCAGGTAATACTCCTGTTATTAAATCTGTAATTGATGCTTTATTGTTTGAAGCTTAAAGGGATAGTACACCCAAAAAATGAAAATTCTATCACTCTTTACTTGTTTCAAAACTTTTCGAGTCTTTCTGTTGAACACAAAATACACATTGAAGTGCCATGTCTTTAAAAATGGAAATTTAAATTCAATTGTATTATGGATGCTCTAAAAGGAATTGCAATAGTCACATTAACCTTTAACCAGAAGTTAATCTGTGGCTAATAACCCTTGCTGTGCTTTTAGCGCATTGTTACCATTATTTAATTTTGTTTATTTCCTACACCTCCTCTAAAGCACAGCACTCCACACACTTTACACACACCTACTGTAAATTTCTTACTGTAATTCCCTAGCCAAACCTCTTAATCTTTCCTTTTCAGTGCACCCTTTCTGCCTCTCTATGTCAACATTGTGTATTGTAAAGCAAAGAACACTTTAGGCAGGCATCTGAGGTGTAATTTTTGCTGTCAAACATTTCTTTTTCATGAGGAGAATTCGTATTTATTTGATCATTGTGTTGACACTAAAAAACGTTATAACTCTATTATTGAATGTTTTAAATTCAAGCATAATTTCCCAAAAGAATGAGTGTCAAATAATACACCCCCCTTTAGTATGAGTTGCCTAACTGGACAAAGACTTATATTTAGTCATTATTTGGGTAGCACACATATTCTGAATGCCTTCGGCAGAATTCAACTGAGCCATTTTAATCTAGATTAAATCCAAGATTATTCTGTATTAGGAAATATGAATATTAATAAATATGAATCAGAAATAAAGGAAATAAGCAGCAACGAATAAATCTTTTTATACAGTATTTGATTGTTTTAGTACTAAATGTACAAATCTTTACAAAAAAGCACTATTTTACGTGGCATTAGTTTAAAAGACCAGAGAAATCCCCGTGCAGTATGATCGGAAGTGGACATAAGGCTTAAGCAAAAATGGCATGCTTTTGAACTGGAATGTGTGTCCCTTGTCTACCTGTGATCCGAACGAGCAAAATGTGTCTTATTATCGTGTAAACAAGGCAGCATCCGTCAAGTTAAATACACTGACTCCCTCTGTCACATCTGCGTAGTCATCTTTGCCTTTCTCATAGTAATCTTCATAAACTGACCATCAGGTTATTGATCACCTCCCTGACTAGGTCCCTTCTCCCCGATCACTCAGCTTAGATGGCTGGCCAGCTCTAGGAAGAGTCCTGGTGGTTTCAAACATCTTTCACTTACGGATGATGGAGGACACTGTGCTCATTGGAACTTTCAGAGCAGCAGAAATTTTTCTGTAACCTTCCCCAGCCTTGTGCCTCAAGACAATCTCGGAGGTCTACAGACAATTCCTTTGTCTTCATGCTTGGTTTGTGATTTGACATGCACTGTCAACCCTGGGACCTTATATAGACAGGTGATTCATACAGTCATTAAACTACACCATTGTTTGTTGTGAATATGCACCCTCTAGAGGGGAAAATACAGATTGCGCCTTTAATTTCTATAATTTGTTTTACTGAAAAAATTATAATAATACTATTACTACTAATGAATTAAAAATACATAAAATATTTCTGTTCCACAACCTTTCCAGTGATATATTTTTTTTAAGTTTATTTATTTATTTATTTTTTTATCTTTAAATAAAATATATTAAACCTGTTATTCTTCCCAGGTAACATCAATATTTTACCTTCATTCAACTTTAAGTGCTGTAACTGTCCCACATCCACCTAAAGCATTTTTACATCCATCTGCCTCGCTCACGTTTGCTGATACAGAATGTTTTTTCATGACAGTCTGTAGTGGTCATATCCATGGGACACATATTTCACCCTGCTGAGAGATTTTTCCATCTTTTATTCATGCCTGGCTTTGCGCTAGGTGTCTGAGTTACGCTCGGCTGCTCACGTATTCATGGACGTTCTGCTTTTCTTATCTGCATTTTGCCCCCAGGGAGACCTGGGAAATGTAGTGCTTTAGTGGGGTTAGAAAGCCTCAGTATCCTGTACAAGGACAATAATGAGATTAGCCTTTACTGAGACCTCTGTCAGTTGACTTGAGAGGGAACGATTCTGGAGGATCTCAGTAATAATGTGGAGAACATGAGGGGGATCGTTCCTGGAAAGACGTCCCAGTGGTGCTGTTGTGGTGTGCCGAATGGAGAATGTGTGTGCGTGCATTCGTGCATCACAAAACTGTAGAAGCAGATGAAAAACAGCCTTTTGGCTAATTCTGGCACATTGTCCTTTTTTATTGTATGATTAAGTCTGCATGAACTGGAAGCTGCGACCGTTTTTTTTATTTGTGTTTTTTTTTTTTTTTTTGTATTGTGATGCAGTTCCTAGAGAAACGGAAACGAGAAAACAGTGGGAGTGGCTTGTTTTTTCTACTGTGAGCTGATTGAATGTAGTTAAGTAGGCTTTTCATTTAAAAAGATTTGGAAGAGTTAATACAACCGACCAACCGACTCCTCATCCATTTCTGTTTGTTGTCAAAATTGACAGTTGGAGGGGCGTGGTTAATTATGTTAGCCACGCCCAATACCTCAGACAGACAGGGTCTTAAAATGTCTTAATGTGCAAAATGTAAATTTTAGGCCTTAAAAAGTCTTAAATTTGCTGAAATATTGTGTTATAGGTCTTAAATCATTTTAAAAAGGTAAAGCTACTCAATCGGGCCGACATCCATCCAATCACCAACAATCTGTCTCAATAAAACCTTATTTTTTCTGTTTACGTTTTTTTTATTGCCAGGAGATACAATTCACAACAACTTTTAGACATTTTTACAGCAAATTCCCCATTAAAAAGGAAAGGAAACAAAAAATAATGATATGATTCCTCATGATAATAACAATTCCAGTATAAGTCTAATATTTAGTATTAAATGGTCTTATAAAGGGTCCTAACATTTTAAATTTGACTGGATGAAACCTGCAGAAACCCTGGACAGAGCTAATTTAACTGAAAACAAACAGGAAGCGCATTTTCAGATTTTAATTGTAGATTACAAGGGCAAACTTTTTTTTTTCTTAATTTCATGCGCAGACGATTTGTTTGCCACAAAATTACCAATGTAGCGCAAAAAAAATCATGTGGTTAGTTTGGATTTCATACTAAAAATGTACTTAAATGTGCATTGTACCTTAAAATAAAATAAACCTGAAATACAATAAGTAATTCAAAACTGGTTATTGAAACTTTTTATAGGAACTATTGACATTCAAAATTGTCAAGGTTTCCTGTCATTGTTGGGTTTGGGGGGTAGGGTAAGATCATATAATAAGCTTCATTTACGGCAGTGGTCCCACTCTTTTTAAATATAAATATAAAATATAAAAAAGCTCTGCAGTGTTTGTCTGAGATAATTAGTCTGCTGAAATGTGTATTTTCCATACAAAATATGAAGCTGATTGGTTAGTTCTTGTCACGTGACTCACGGTGGGCTCTTAGCATTCTGAAGATGTTGTCAACTGGGTGTGCTTGGAAGGCACGAGTGCATTGTGCCGCTTGCACATGTTGCTGCGCTTGGGCGAGTCACTCCCAATATGCACACAAGCCGTGCGCCTCCATTGGAAGTAATGAACTTGTGCATGGAAATGACGCGATCTGTGAATGGCCCCTAGTCAGCCTAAAGGTTGCCGTCATTTGCGATATTCAACAGTTGATCTGCTTGCACGGACATGCTGGATTCACCTGGTTTGTTGACAAATGGGTTGTGGATCTATTCCTTAGCAGTTCGTGGATCCTTCACTGGGTATTTTCCCCTTCGCAAAGGAACTTTCAAAATAAAAGATCATTCAGAGTCGCATAATAAATAAAATGGAAATAATTAATGACTTCTTGTGCAGTCCAGTACTAATTTGGTCCAGGGATCTATGCCAGTCAGTGGCCCGGTGGGGGGAGACCACTGATTTAAAGTATAAAATGCATTACATCCATAGACCTCATAAACCAACGTGTGTATGTCACTTTTACAGCTTTCAGCTTTACTCCCCATTCACACGGGCCGTCAGCATCAACGCTTCCCATTGACTTTCTATGGGTGACGTCAGGTGTTTGCCGAACTGGATTATGGATCCATCGGCGCCGCTTCAGTATTAATGTATTAATGTTGAATACTTTAGCTCACCCATCAACATGATTTCTTTACGAGTCCTGTAGAACAGTGGTCCCCAACCACCGGGCCGGTACCTGTCCATGGATCAATTAGTACCTGGTCCGCACAAGAAATCATAAATTATTTCTGCTTTATTTATTATCTGAATCTGAACAATCTTTTATTTTGAAAAGTCTTTTATTTTGAAAAAAAAAGCGTATTCTCGCTCACTTAAGTGCCAAAATTTAACCCACAATCTAACAAAATGTGTAAGAAACAGATGTCTTTGGAAAGTGTCTTTGTGAAGTGGAAAATGCCCAGTGAAGAATCCACGATCTGCCAAGGAATGGACCCGCAACCCATTTGTCAGCAAATCAGGTGAATCCAACATGTCTGTGTGAGAAAAATATCAACTGCTGGAGATTGCAAATGACGGCGGCCAGCGGCTGTTCACATATCACATCTTTTCCACGTGCAAGTTTGTTATGGAGACCCGCCGCTTGCATCTCAACTGCCGTTAGCGCACAGTGAGTCATGTGACAAGAATTTACTGATAAGCTTCATTTTTTTACGGAATATACACATTTCAGTAGACTATTTATCTCAAACACAGAAAAACCGAAAATAGCAGTGGTTTTTAAAAAACATAAATAAAACTTGTATTAGATTTGCAGCAATGTTTTACGAGATTGACAGGCATCCTTGTCATGAGGAAATGCACGATGGTTGCCTAGCAATCCACTTACATTTCCATCACACTTCCGTCACCCTCCACCCCATCCCCCCTAAGTGCCACGGTAAAATTGGTAAAAAGCGTTGACCAGTCCACAGTGATAAAAAGGTTGGGGACCACTGCTGTAGGATGTAATGAAGATGACAACTCCCATGATTCCACTCTCAGTCATGACATTATCAAAATATGCCTTTGTTTGTGGTGAATACATGCCCTCTAGTGGCGAAAATTACACATTGTTTGTTTGTTTGTGTGTGTGCGATAGAAAATAATAAATATTGTGGCCTGGTATGTCTAGTGTTGGTTTCTTTGAGAGAAGCTATGGTGTATTTGGATTGAAGAGGTTTGATGTTGAGCAGAAAGAAGTCTTGATTTGTATTTTTGCTAATTGAAAAGAAAGTTTCAGCCGGAAAGAAGGTTATATGACCATTTTCTTGGCCTAATGCTATTACAAATGTTTATTGCTTTATGTATTCAATTCAGCGGGTAGAAAACACAAGCAGATGTTTAGCGTAATATTCACACTTGAGGTTTTGGATGTGTGCCCAGCCCGGAAAGCATGCGCATAGATTTCTATTTTTGCATTTGGCAAAGCTTCTGTCCGTTGCTTTTCAAGGGGTCCGTTGGATCAGTCTATGAAAATCCTGGGATTTAAACCCATAATCCTGTGATGTTTGAGCTACTGGAAGGTGGCACTTTTTATTTGAATACTGATCTACGTAGATAAACCAGAAGCACTCTGAGACACAGCAGCTACCATCTGCCCTAATCAGATTTATTATTTTATTTTTTAAACAAAAAAGGATGTTTTATCTCCCAAATTTGATCATCGTTACTGCCGCTGTCGTATTATTATTATTATTATTATTATTCGTTCATTCATTCATTTTCTTTTCGGCTTAGTCCCTTTATTAATCCAGTGTCGCCTCAGTGGAATGAACCGCCAACTTATCCAGCACGTTTTTACCCAGCGGATGCCCTTCGAGCCGCAACCCATCTCTGGGAAATATTATTATTATTATTTTGTTCAAATATTATCCAGAATATGTTCTCTACTTCTAACCCAAAACAAAGCCAAACAAACTATACATCAATCAGAAGCTTATTGCTTTCAGATTATATAAATCTAAATGTCCAAATATTGACACCTATGATTGGTTTTGTGATCCAGGGTCACGTTTTGTATGATCACGCACATTCATCAAGCGTGTAGAAAAGCAATGGAAATATTAGGCAGTTCTGAAGGCAAAAGGGGGTCCACCCTGGCACTACTAAGGTGTACCTAATAAAGTGGCCGGTGAGTGTACAGTACATTTTATGTAAGTGATCAATGATCGCTGTGAACGACATTGATAGTTTGCAACAGGTAATAACTGTAGATGTTTAACATGAACTGATCTTTTACATTAGGCTGAACTCAGAGGAGAGATATAATAGGGGACACAAGAGCACATACTGTAGCTTAGCCCCAGTGATCACATCTGAGAGCAGCTCTGCCCCACGGGCATTTAACCAAACACACAAGATCGTTTATCATCTGCACCACAGACAGCGAGAGAGATAAAGAGAGAATAGGTCAGAAAACAAGACCGAAAAAAAATATCAAGGCAGACATAAAGAGAGAAAATGCTAGACTCTGGAAGAAATGCAGAAAGTCAGCAGTCAGCAGAAAGACCTGAATTCATGACACTTCAGCTGTCACTGTGTTCTCCGATCGCCAAAGCCTCTGGGAAGTCAGCAGCTCTGTCTTTCACTGTGTGTGTGTGTGCGGTGCAGATGTATCCTTTCTGTAGTGCCACACATAGGAGAGACCACACATCTAGGCCATCCCAAAGTAGGCCTGCGCCTCTTTGTTTAATATGGAGTGACATTAAAAACATTACAACTATTCAAAATGTTGAATTTGGCTGTAAATGCTATGATATAAGAGAGATATAAAGAGATATAAATATAATAATAATAAAAATGAACTTTTAGTGTGAACACCCCATCTGTGCCTCTAGCTCAGAGGTCGGGAACCGTTTTTCAGCAATGAGCCATTTTGCATTTTTTAAATAGCCATTGGGGATATATAAGCATCACATGACGAGCAAGTCCATGTATTAAGAAATGATATTTTATTGATTTTTAAATTTTTTTTCCGCCATCAACACTCATAAATGTTGTTTGAATTTACGTGCGCAAGGTTACCATAGATATGCAAGTATCATACACTTTATTGGTATCTGATTCAAGTTAATCCACAGCGCTGCACATGCGCATTGGTTGAAATGTCCTTTTATTTTAATTCTTATTCATTTTGCTGAAAAAAATATACAATAAAAAGGTCATTTTTAATTGTATATTTAATAGGAAATTGATTTTTAGTGACGGGTTTAAATTTTTTATTGAATGGAGACAGCTGGAGAGCCACATATTTTTGGTCAAAGAGCTACATGTGGCTCCCGAGCCATAGGTTCCCTACCCCTGTTCTGGCTGATAAGCAGTTTGGAGAATGGGTGTGATTTTAGTGCGAGCAGAAACAATGCCTTGAAGAAATTGAGCTTTTATTGAACAGTGATGCTGAAGCTCCCTCTAGTGTCTGATGTTGAAAGGTGCACAGCTTTCAAACAAGGTTGTAATCAGCGTTGGGGAAAGTTACTTTTGGAAGTAATGCTTTAGAATATTGAGTTGCTCTCTAAAAGTTATTAGTTGCATTACTTAGTTACTTTTTATGGTAAGTCACTTTTGTTTTACATTTCTGACCTGGCTGAGGCTTGATCTCTTTCAGAACCTTTTTTTCTTTCTTTCTTTCTTTTTTTAATAGAGAAGTTCTGCGATTAACAATGCACTGCAAAACCTTCACCTACATAAGAAATTCTAAAATCCTAAGAAATAAAAAATATTTTAGGATAATGATAATGTTGCATGCAGTTTTGATTGTTGGCTGATTGTCATTTTTACTGTTGCTCATCAGTTGGCACAGTTAACCTCTTTATATAGACCTGTTTTTTTATATAGTTATATATAAAACTTTATATAGTTATTTTTCTGGATTTTATATGGAGTATAACAGCAAATTAAAGTGTATGTGTGTCTGTGAGTGTGTGAGAGTGAACACTTTTTATTGTTGTTCTGTGGAAATGCACAACCCAGGCTCAGTCTGAAAACGTAGTCCTGCGGACGTTTCTGGAGACCGCGAAATATGTCCCGGGAGGTACGTATTTTTGCAGTTTTAGTTTTCGCGAATCCGCGAGAGGCCGATGTGTGCACTTTTTCGCTTCTCAAATGTCTCTCGCGAGTGCCGTTCGCACCCACGCCCACGCTGTTCTTGCGTAAACCCACCAGAGGCCGCTGTCGAACGACCGTCTGCCCGAATGGCTGAATGATTGACTGGGCGATCAGCCGGCCGACCCACCCTCCTCCTTACCTGAATCCAAACAATTTTACCGATTGGCCCGCCCGCTTACTTCTCTAAACCCAACCAACATTTTACAAAAGCCGTCCAGAAAAAGAAAAGCCCTCGTCTGATTTTTTTTACCACATTCTCACCCTTTTATGAACTTTTTCACATTATTTCTTGGATTCTGTTTTTGTCTTACTTAATTTCTGGAACTGCTCTTCCCCGGACTCAAACCCAGTCGTCGTCAGCTCCTCTCTGCATATTAAGTCCACCGACGTACAGGACGAGCCAACTGGACAAACTGGTTGGGGCGAAAAAGCCCTCCACACGAAGGTAAGCGGCCATCCGGTAAGCGCTAAAAGGAACGGCGTCATACCACCCCGTAGTGTTCGCTTAAATTAAATGCAGCCATACGTACCTCCGGCTACATAATTCGCGGTCTCCAGAAACGTCTGCTGGACTACGTTTTCAGAATGAGCCTGGATTGGAAATGCACTAGACGGATGTGCATAAGAAGTTCATGAGTAGTTAAGAATGGGTTAATGATGATGTGCCCCTCCAAGTAAAGTCACGATATAATTATATATCAACACAGGTAAAGGTGATGTTCCATTAAGATATTTTGAAATTGTTCCCACTGTAAATATATCAAAACTCAGTTTTTGATTAGTAACACAGTAAGATTTTCGTTTAGAATGCTTACAAGGTGATATTTCTCAGTAATTCCGGTTCACATATCCAAATAGTTGTATCTCACCCATATAGACACAGGTTAAAGAAACATATCCTTATAAAGTATCAGTGGAGAGCTTATTTAATCAGCTTTTTATTATGTATAAATCACATTTCCTCATTTGACTGTGGTCCAGGGTCACATTTATTCAAGTTGGAGTCTTGAGGCAAGCATTCATGGTTGTTTGGTTGAAAATATATGATTTGTGTTTCTCCAGGTGTGGTTCGGGTAGATTACGGAGATGTTTCTTCGCGGAAGGCTTTGAGAGAATCTCTGAAGTGCAAACCATTCTCATGGTACCTGGAGAACATATACCCCGATTCTCAGATTCCCCGCAGATATTACTCACTTGGGGAGGTAAGAGATCCTTTCATTGGCCATTCTTTTATCCGTTAAGAAAACAGCGTGAGTCTTTAATAAATTGTTACAGGTTAACCGATTGGTTTGTAATGTTGTACAAGTATATAGATCTTCTGTGTAATAATAAAGGAAAATGGTTTTTGAGAATGGAAAAAATACTGTACACTACCAGACAAAAGTGTTGTTGTCGATCCCAGCTGTACAAACAACAAATAATAACTTCTAGTTATAGACTTCTAGTTGATAATTTAGAAAAGTGGTAGAAGTTAGATTTTTACAATGAATCATCTGTTGAACTGCATCCCAATCATCACAAATACTGCAGAAGACCTATTGGAACCCGCATGGACCCAAGATTCTCACAGACATTAGTCAAGTTTAGTGAAGGAAAAATCATGGTTTGGGGTTACATTCATTATGGGGGCGAGCGAGAGATCTGCAGAGTGGATGGCAACATCAACAGCCTGAGGTGTCAAGACGTGCTGCCTATCACATTACAAACCACAGGAGAGGGCAAATTCTTCAGCAGGATAGCGCTCCTTCTCATACTTCAGCCTCCACATCAAAGTTCCTGAAAGCAAAGAAGGTCAAGGTGCTCAGGGATTGGCCAGCCCAATCACCAGACATGAACATTATTGAGCATGTCTGGGGTAAAATAAAGGAGGAGGCATTGAATCCAAAGAATCTTGATAAACTCTGGGAGTCCTGCAAGAATCTTTCTGTGTCATTCCAGATGACTTTATCAATCAGTTATTTGAGTCATTGCAGAGATGTATGAATGCAGTCCTCCAAGCTCCAGCTCCACCTCCCTCCAGCTGAACAAAAAAGGCTGTTATGCCGGTTTTACAACGCATGAGCGACGCGCGACAACCAAGTAGCCTGCTTTTAACTACCGGGACTCGCACCAGCAGAAGAGCAGTGCGTGTGAGAGGCGCGCGGGTTCTCTGCGCACACGCGGAGATGCGGCAGTTTGCTTTTTGATTAAACACTTTACTTTCACCAGCGTTGGTTCTGTTGCACATAGAGAATAATGTCTTTATTTCATAATTACCACTCTTAATATATACACTTCCATATGAAGTAAATAATATCTCAATGCATTTACTGGGGCACAGGAGATTTTTACTGGGGCACGTGCCCCAGTAAATAGGGTCTAGCGACGCCCCTAAATAAAGCCCTGTATTATTTACTATAAATGTATGTGGGACTGTTCTAAAAGTAATTGACTTAAAGACTATTGAAAAGAATATGCAATGAACTAAATCTTGAAACTTTCCCCTTTTATATTAGATCAGGAATGTTGAGACCAATCAGTGTGTGGATAACATGGGTCGTAAGGAGAATGAAAAGGTTGGATTCTTCAACTGTCATGGAATGGGCGGAAACCAGGTAAGAAAGCTATCAAATAAAAGGTTTGCCTGGCTAATACACTTAAGTTTCTACTAGAATTCTGCTAATTTCGCAGACCTTACTTTTATAGTTCCACACTTACAGTCTGGCAGAAAGTTTCTTGCAAATACAAGGGACTAGGGCTGCACGATTCTGGCTAAAATGAGAATCACGATTTTTAAAAATTAATATTAAGATC